>NC_140257.1:15329057-15371557 GCF_949987555.1 Borostomias antarcticus
TTACAAGCTTGTTTGCTACCTCACTCACTCACTCACTCACTCACTCACTCACTCACTCACTCACTCACTCACTTACTTACAAGCTTGTTTGCTACCTCACTCACTCACTTACTTACAAGTTTGTTTGCTACCTCATTCACTCACTCACTCACTCACTCACAAGCTTGTTTGCTACCTCACTCACTCACTCACTCACTCACTCACTCACTCACTCACTCACTCACTCACTCACTCACTCACTCACTCACCTGGATTCCTGGAAAGAAGTTAAGTGAAAGTGGAACCGAGAAGTTCAGGACCAGCACTGAACACAGTTGATTGGCCTGAAGCTAGTCTCTCTCCAGACTCAAATATTACGTTCAATCAATGCGCTCCACATACTACATAATAGAGTCTGGGCCACTTCTCCACCCTAGCTGGTGTTCTGAGGGCGTATCGACGGGTCAGAATTGAAAGAGTGACAGGTCGTAGCAGCAAATGAGAGACGCTAGCCCAGGTTAGATGGGCGGGGCATATCTATGGGTGGGAACGCCTGATCGCGAAAGTCGTTACTGATTGGTGTCGCAGGGATTCCTGCAAAACCAATGAATTGCCAGGATTTGAGCACCAGATTTTCGCATGAAGTGTCCTAGACCCATAGAGAGATCTGCAGCATGCGGTAACGTAGCTAGCGTAGCGCACGTATCAGCGAAAGAGCTCTCATGGGTCTGGCGCTGAAACTAGCCTGGAGGTGTTTAGAGAAGCGCCAGATGTTTACAGTAATCAGGTAGTAATCCTGTTGCCAGCACTGCACGGCAACCATCATCCTGCCTCACGTCATGTCATAGATGGTGGTGATTTAAATCACATCACACGCGTGTTGGATTCAGTGCTTGATTCCAACATATGCAGTCATCCCAGGTGAATGAACGGGCCATGGTCTTGTCTAGCAGCGAGGAGAGCTGAATGACTGCCAGTGTGTGTGTGTGTGTGTGTGTGTGTGTGTGTGTGTGTGTGTGTGTGTGACTGGCAATGAAGATAACAGAATGTCAGTGTTGGGAGTGCTGGAGGATGGAAGCCCGTGTGGGGAAATAACGAGAGGCAGCAGAATCGATGACGTCTCGTCCGACGCCGAGGTGCCTGGCGGTTGAGACGCAGACCGGGGGATGAGGAGGATACCGAGGGACGCCGCTCTTCTGTTCTACTGTCAGTCTCAGCAGCCTTTAACAATGTTATCTCCCCCCCCTCCCCTCTCTCTCCTCCTCCCATCTCTCTCCTCCTCACGTCTCTCTCTCCTCACGTCTCTCCTCTTCTTGTCTTCTCTCTAGAGTCGCAAATATCCTTCAGATACCAATATGCGTCAGCCCCTGAAGGTGTGCAATTATTATTTTAGTAGGTAGCTGTGTGTATGTGTGTGTGTGTGTGTAGGTGTGTGTGTGTGTGTGTGTGTGTGTAGGTGTGTGTGTGTGTGTGCATGTGTTTGTGTGTAGGTATGTGTGTGCGTGTGTGTGTGTGTGTGTGTGTGTGTGTGTGTGTAGGTGTGTGTAGGTGTGTGTGAGTGTGTGTTGCTGTGGAGAATAAAGAAAGCACAGCCATTACCAGGGATTTGGATTGAGAGGCTTATAGCAGAAGATAAGGGAAATACATTTTTTATCAGGTATAACGTGACGTTGTCAAGGGTTGTCTCTTCAGGATAAAACCTGTCTTTTGGTGAGTATGATTGGGGTAGTCGAGGAGTCTGACATATAAGGATGATGGAAATATTTTCACTGTGACTGTCTCACTGCTGAAAGCGTCTGTTACACAAGGCTCAATGGTACTGAGAGAATGTTTTCTAAATTATTCTGGACACTTTGTGTCGATAGGCATTATGGGTAATTTAACATTTACGTAACACACAACTAACTTCCAAGTACTTGAGGCTCACGTGATTGAACCTGATGCAACAGAAGCAATGGTGGATGTGAGAGTTGTGTGTGGTTTGTGTGGTGAGGAGTGTGCGTGTGTGTGTGTGTGTGTGTGTGTGTGGTTTGTGTGGTGTGGGTTGTTGGTGTGTGTGTGTGTGCGTGTGTGTGGTTGGTGTGGTGAGCATTGTGTGTGTGTGTGGTGTCTGTGTGTCTGTGTGTGTGTGTGGTTGGGTTGGTGAGTGTGGTTGTTGTGATGTGTGTGTGTGGTTGGTGTGGTGCGTGTGGTTGTTGTGATGTGTGTGTGCGTGTGTGTGTGTGTGGCTGGTGTGGTGAGTGTTGTGTGGCTGGTGTCTGTGTGTGTGTGTTTGAAATTCACATGTGTGGATGGAAAGGGTGTGTGTGTGTGTGTGTGTGTGTGTTGAGTGCAGCCGTGGGGTGGATAACCTAATGGGGGTGAGAAGTGTGTGGTGGGACTGGGTGGATGCTTACATGAGTTCACGTGGCGTGTTAGTGCTCTGGGCCTTCTCATTAAGGATCAGGTAGGGGGCTCACAGTGAGAAAAGGACAGGCCATATGCAGCTCGGGAAGGTCAGACGGACGCACAACACTGGGGCAGCTTGTGTAATAGAGGTGGTTCAGTGAGCCATTGAGCTGAGACACTTCACTCCACTGGGATAGCTAACCAGCGCGAATTACGCGTAGGCTACGCGCATGTTTGTGGAATTTGTTTGTGGACAGTGAGAGCTGCCGTTGGTTGGCGGCAGCTTAAGACGAGTTCCAAAACAAAAACCTCAACTGGCAATATCCTTTAATGCGCGTCTTATCTCGCATGTATTGAAACATCACGAGACACACCAGAAGGGCAAACTAAATTGGTTGGCTCAGCAGCGCACTGCTGGTCGTGGCGCGGGGGCGCGGCGGTGCCAGATGGGCCGCGCGCCGCCCGGTGCCAGACAAACAGACGAGCGGGTGAGAAGGAGGGAGGGAGCGAGGGAGCGAGGGGAGAGAGCGAGGGGAGGGAGCGAGGGGAGAGAGCAGCGGACATTCGCCCGTCAGTGTCGTGTCAATTGAAGGGCTTCGTTCATCAAGCGGCTGCCAGTGTCCGACTGAAAATCCTGCTGACTTCGGTGAGGACCCATTCAGGTAGGTCAAACCTGCCCCCGCGCGCATCACGCTGTCAGGCCCGCCTTTCATCCGCGAGGTTGATACGATCAGTGCAATTTACTGTGAAAACAGGTGAGTTTAACCCACGGCTGTGGCCTATTAAGAGAATAATTCAACCCCTCTGATGGAGACTCCTGTCCCTTTACGCGCAGCCAACTAGAAGATTGATATCCAAGAGATTAAGTGTAGGCCTAACCATAAATTCAGATTTGTATGAGTATATTAAGGCCTAATAGGTCTACACCTTTTCACATAGGCTAAATAATATGCAATAGGCTATTTTGCTACCTATAGCCCCCTAATCACGGGGCTAATTAATAAATGAGGCTACTAGTGGTGAAGGTTGTTTGGAAGTGAGTGGCCCTGAGTGTGACTAAAACCCAAATATACATGGGGTTTAATTGCTTGGCATTGGTGGATGTTTCCATGTGGAAGGACTACCATAGTTGAACATGGCTGTGGACCGATAATAGCCTAGCCTGGTAGATGACAGTCACTCCACGTTGCTTTCTAAAATGCCCTCGTTCTTACCTAATCTAATAGGCTACTCATTTCCCCCCTCAATCTTGTTTTGGGGGCCGAGCCCAGGCGGTGAGGAGCCGGTGTAGGTGGGAGGAGGGAAGCCTTTGATTTCTCCTTGGACCATATTTTGCTCTGGTACACAGCTCCACCTAGTGGTCAATATTGAACTATCCATCTAACACGGAATCTCCTAATCTCCCCACACGGAATCTCCTAATCTCCCCATAAATGTTCACCAGACTGTTTTGTTCTGATCGGATTGTGTAGCCAGCCTACTGCCTACTGGGGGGTGCGGGTCTGACGATGACAACGAAGCACTGATCCATATGCATAGCCTGGGTCTGGCTCAGCAGTATTGATTGGGTTGTGTAACGTATGGATTTAGTTGTTGCCAAGACATCTGTTAAACCCAACTGCCATTATGATGTAGGCTAGGCTGTGTCAAACCACAATTTAAAAAGGGTGCTGCATAGAACGGTTTTGTAAAACATTATTTTCAAGAACCCCTTGAAAAGAAGGTTCCATAGTCTATAACACTTTTCGGTAAGGTTATAAAACCTTAGCCTATATAAAACCGGGTCAGAAATAACGGTCTAGGGTTCCTGACAGCAACTTATGAAGCTCAAAATGTTTCGATTTGGAATCTTTTTCAAATGGTTCTCATGTGTTATAAATCGTTATACAGCCCTATAGCACCTTTTGATGAGTATTAGGCTACTTGCGAAATATGAATCTTTATATAAGCACACTGTGACCGGAGTGTACTTTCCTTTTATTATGGAGCTTGGTGCGTTCATACGACTATCCGTGTGTGGACTAAGTAGGCTACTAATAGCATCGTGCAAAATAGGCTATTATCATATATAACATGACAACTTGTACTCGTCAGCTCTATGAAATGAGTTCTTGTCTCTGGCCACTAGAGGTCTCACTTGCTCCATGTTTGAACGGCCAGGCTCCACCGTATCGTGTCCTCGCCCGAGCCCAGGATACCTGAGACAGAGACCGTGGAGTAGGGAGGAAGAGAGACCAGCGCATCACAACACCTGGAAAATGTCGTCTTCGATGCCCTAAAAACTAAAGGTCACTAGTTTTACAGGGAATGGCCAAAGTTCCACACATAGGCTTTATAACAACACATGTAGGCTAAAGGATTTTGATGTTGTAGCTTTAGGTTATGTAAGGATATTAAAATGACATGCAATATATGTTTTTCAAGAATCTAGACGAAATTGCCGCATAATATTACCGGCTGGTGTTTCAGTGTATAAAAATATAATTTATTGACGCCATAGGCCTACTATCCATGAAAATATATTACAATCAGATCACATTTGTACAGATTTCCGTTCACATTTTTGCACATTTTGAACTGTCATTGTTTGTTTTAAGCCTAATTTTGTTATGAAATTGATTCTTCACAGACTGTTCACAACTTCACACTAAACGAAAGATGTCGACTGTTTCATGAAGGATAGCCTACGGAAGAGAATAAATAAAGATGAGAAGCTTCTATCTCCAACGGCCCACAGTTTGTCCATCTAGGCTATAAGAGCATTCGCGTCTGTGGAAAAAAAATATATTTTCTCAACTTTGAGACATTCCAAGCGGGTGAAAAGAGTTGCTGTCAAGCAGCCACGATCCAATGTGGTATAGGATGTCAGAGTACCAGTGTATTCCGTCACCGGGAGGCTCGTCCGCCCCCAGCAGGCCAGTCAAGATCAGAAACGCGTGACCAAACCGGACCGGTGCAAAAGCCCAGTGTGCCCATTTGTGGTCTTCAATTACCGCGTAACACGACACCAAAACCTGGTCAATTATGATTGTCCCATGCGAGGTTACCGGGGCATAAGAACCCACGTATTCTTCCAGGTAAATCCGTTGTATGGTGACTGCCCTCAGGTGCTCCAGAGCGTCGTCCACCACTAGGAGCTTTTGGCCCGGTATGACGCTACTGGCGAACACAGCTGTCGGGTCGCTGTCGGTACCGTTGATGACGAAGACGAGGTGCGCTGACGTTAGTCTCAGCTGTCTGTGAGGCTCCTCTGTCTCCAAAACATAAAACTCTCTCAATGTCTTTGGTTCCCGGTCCATAAACATTAGGAAATCGCTGGGCACAATATTTCGGTCTTGGTCCGCTGTTAACACTTTGTCGCCAACTACCAGATCTTTGACCATCTTTCTACGACCATCTTCGAGGATCACTGAGGATTGTCCTGGGAAGCAGCCTCCCGACTTCGCAGCAACGGAATTTTCTGAGGGAAAATGACCACAGAAATTAACATTGCCACTACAATGTAAACTAAATTACTTCCCCAACCCAAAATTCGTTTGCAAAATAACTTTCATGATTAGACTGTCATGCATAGGCTATAGGCTAGGTATATCTTAGGCTATGCCTATATTTCGACTTTAAAAGCCATTAAAATGACCAACAAACGAATAATAAGACGGATAGCCAAAATAATAAAGTCTACATTTTATACTGAGTAATAGGAGGCATTTGTATTATAATAACACTGATGTCATTACGTAGACTATTCGTTATAGCCTGAAGTAGTCTAGATATGCGGATTTCTTCTACCATTTATGAGTGAACAACAAGAACAGACTTCTCTCACCTGCTTTCACAGAGCAGTGAATATGGGCTTTGGTCTCATAGTTGACCCAGTCGAACCCCGCCTCCACCGCGAGCCTGGAGAGCATGCCGTATTTGCCCTTGTCCCGGTCAGACGTGGTGATGTCCACCGCGCGTCCCTCATAGTGTAACGACTCGTCGGAATGGTGCCCGTCCTCGTCCCAACCCTCCGTCACGCGGAGCTTCACTCCCGGCCACTGATTCATGACTGAAATGGCTAAAGAGTTCAGTTTGTCCTTACATCTCTGAAAAGGAGGCACATGTTATTGATTAGCATATAGTAACCGGTTAATAACTGCATTATAACGCTGCAACTAGGGTAATGATGTTATAATTAACCTAAGTGATAGGGATTCAAAGAGGATCAACCATGCTTCGCTGCGTGTAAGCCTGAAGTAACACAAAAAAAATCAATATTTAGGCTTAGCCTATATTGCGAAAAGTTCAGAGGAAGTTCAAGGAATCAGACGTTTTTCAATTAGTTAGGGTAGGCTACAAAAAAATAATTATTTTCGCAGCCAAAATTAGTTAATCGATTCCTGGTTGAGACATTACAGTTATTAAGGCTATTAAGTTGGCTTCTATAGCCTAACACCAGTCCGGGTTGTTAAAAGTAGACTTAAACCATGAAGATAGGCCTAATCGATCGAAACCATGTTAGGCCCTATTAAAATTTTGGCAAGATTAGTTTCAGCTGCAGATAACTGATCAGACAAGAGGTAACAGTTTAAACAGCTATATGACAATTCAGATATGAATCTAATGATCAAATGATGTAGGCCTACAGCATAATTATCTGATCTACTGACTTGACAGAATATGCGTCACTCATGAATCGATGATTTATTTCATTTATCAGAAAGCGGCTATTCCTTAATGTACTTTCGTTTGGTTTAAAAACGAACGATTTCTGCTCATCTTATTTTGATCAGAACAGATGCCTCTGTGCGATCAATAGATGATGCTGAACGCATGACTTGCCTGCTTGTGCGTGCGTGCGTGCGTGCGCGTGTATGTGTGTGTGTGTGTGTGTGTGTGTGTGTGAGAGAGAGAGAGAGAGAGAGAGAGAGAGAGGGGTGGTGGTGGTGGTGGGGTAGGGGGGGGTTGTCTGAGCAGCAGTCTATTGAAGTTGATAACACCATTAACTATCGAGAAACGTTCCCATTAGCAGCCCTCGTGCGCAGAGCATTCGCAGTGACGTGTCTTGATTCATCACGCTCCGATAAACCCAACTGCAGACGAACATCACGGTTCACTGGCAAAATAACCAGATACGCTCCATAAACTACTTGTTTTACACTGATTCCCGACTACATCACACCGACAATCACTGGCAATTAATGTCAGTCAGACTATAGGCTACTGTGTGGTCTGAAAAGGCAATTAAAGAAAAAACAATTTAGGCTGTAGTCTAGACGCGTCTTCAACCGAGCATGTCATTAATTAAGATAGCGGATTAGAAAGCACAAAAATATCCCAAGATACCGTATCTACCTGTGTCATAAGACGGTCTGCGTTGGTGTTCTCCTCGTCTTTGAAAATAATGTCAGGGTTATAATTTGGAGTCAAGTCCTTAAATCTCTCAGAGTTCCTGGTGATCTTCCCCTCGTATTTGCCGCTGGCGCCCAAAGTCTTCTCGGCCACGTTGGGGATGAACTGCCTGTAAGCCAGGGGGGTGAGCTTCTTGGGGTGCCTCCTCTTCCCGTACCCCCTCCCTGGACCGCACGCGGACCCGGCGGACGCGAGGAACAGGCACACGAGCCCCGCGAGCGCAATCCTCCTCATCATCAGCAGCAGCATCACGTCCCGCCGGATTAATTCGCTCGAGGTCGTAGATTAGGGTTCCTCCCCTGTTATGCTCTGTTATGCTCGGTTCTACCAAGCCTCTCGTTTCTCTTTACCTTTAAAAAAAAAGATGCACGACCGCTATAGAGGCAGGTGCCGCTCAGCCAGTTCTCTGTCACTGCCCCGCGCGCACATTGGTGCGGAGTGTTGCTCCTGAGACACTTTGACTGTGTGCTTTAGCTTTAGTGGACGCTTATGAGTGAGTTGGCTCCATTCTTATAAGCCCGCAGGTCATCAATGTGTGGAGACTTGAGTGAACTGGATGATTGGCTCACTTGAAAAAAACTACTTGGTATTCAAATAGATCGTTTTGATGGTAATTCTTGTGCCAACACCCCTCCCACCTAACCCAGGAATTTATGAAGTTGATGTTGCCTAGACTACATCCATCCTCATCAGCTTCAGAGCATGGTTCATGTGTGGTTTGGATGCCCACAGACACTAAGTTATGTTGTCAGAGATGTGAGAAGTGATAGTTCTATCCTTAGGGGGATATTCTTACTGCCTTGCACAGGCAGACTGTCACATTCAAACAGGCAGACAGACAGACAGACAGACAGACAGACTGGCATGAAAACAGACAGACAAGCAAAAAAGATAAATAGATGTGCAGACAGACAGACAGACAGACAGACAGAGAGAAGAACAGACAGACAGACAGACAGACAGACAGACAGACAGACAGACAGACAGACAGACAGACAGACAGACAGACAGACAGACAGACAAGCTCACATCCAGGCAGAAAGACAGACATGTTGGTAGGTGGTCAGACGATTAGAGACCCTGTCTTTATCTGTCCTCTCCACTAGAAGAAGTGCCATGGTCTCTCTCTTTCTCTTTCTCTCTTTCTCTCTCTCTCTCTCTCTCTCTCTCTCTCTCTCTCTCTCTCTCTCACTCTCTGTTTCACTGTTGTTCGTGTACTGTATACATCAGATTAAGAGTATTTGCCCAAAGCAAAGAGTGTTAAAAAACCTTAACTACACAATCCTCGCATCCTTGCAGTGGACTTGCTGGGTAGCAGCGTTCTGTGAAGTCTCATTGCTGACGTTTGCTTGTCCCTGGCTCACAGTGGTTGCAGAAAAATGGCATGCAGATGCGCAAAAACTCACCCACTCGATACATTGCTGAGATGGACCCTCAAAGACACTCTAGACACAACAAATATGTTTGTGATCCTAGTAGTAGAACACCACACTCTATGCAGTATTACTACTGTGTGTATAGTCTCCAATGAACTTTACCACTCTTTATTCAAGAGGAATGGACACTATTTAAAGCAATTAAAAAGTGGGCCTCGGGAATGAATTGCTAAAATGCTGGGATTAGAATTAACACACGGTTTCTAATCCTGATCCCCAAACTATGTTAAGAGTCTTAAAGACGCAAGATACTCAACCCTTTAATATTTTCAAAAGTGGACAAACTCTTGAGTCTACTGATATTTACAAAACACATGGGACAGAGGTCAGAAAAGACTTCACACATCTTCACAGAGATGAAACCAGGAAGGACACCACCATCGTATACAAGATCACGACATCACGGACACGTCCATGTCTTTGGAGAAATGGTAAATGGACTGCACTTATATAGCACTTTCATCCAAAGCGCTTTACAATGGTCTCTCATTCTGCCATGCAAGGTGCCAGCCTGCTAATTGGGAGCAATTTGGGGTTCAGTGTCTTGCCCAAGGACACTTCAACATGTGGACAGGATGAACCGGGATCCGAACCGCCGACTTCGGTCACTAGACGACCCGATCTTCCTCCCGAGCCACAGCCGCCCCATGAGAAGTCGCCATCTTCAAGGCAAAGGGTCCTATCCACACAACTCTCTGGAACAAGGATCCACAGGATCTACAGTGTGTCTGACTGCAAAGCGTGGTCGATAAAACTTTTTGTCTCTCCATCTACAGTGACATCACTCTCAGACCTTTTTTCTGGGCCGTCCAGAAACCCTTTAGTCTGCAGCCCTCCCAAACATAATTTTACTCCGCTTTGATTTAATTAAACCACACTATGTGGCCTTGCACTATACTCTTGTCTCTAGTCCAGACCTAAGACGTCACCCCTAATGAATACTACCCTTGATTAAAGACTGATAAATAAATGAAATGGGGGAAGAGAGAGAGAGAGCAATTTACCAGATTGGATATTTGTTGTGTAAGTATGTGATTTAAAGGGTCTGTTTGCTTCAGAGCCAGACTCTACCTCAACTCTCCTGGTCTGTGGGGACACTTTGTCCAGCCACCAACTTGGGCATGCTAACTTTTCCTCGCAAACACAAGAAGATCAACGACACTGGGTAACACTTAGCCCTCAAAGTTTATAACAAGTTGATATGAGATACTGATTTGTTTATTGATTCATGCTTTACGTAAGGGTACACTTTATACAATTTTGATGGAATGCTAGTGCAGGTAACGGTGGTATCATAGTGAATCAACAAACTACAGCTGATTCACAACAAACCTTTTGTGCAAAGTAACCTTGACAATTGGAAATTCTGAGATCAACTGACCATGTTTTGAAACTTTACCTAGTGATCTCTAAAATGAGATTTAGTTAAGGGTAGAATTCCACACTGTCCGTAACCCTTATTAGCGGGTCAAAAATGTTAAGCTGTTACAATGTTGTTTTTTCCCAACTCTCACAATGATAGTAATCCTGGATCCAAATGAAACTGCATGTGCTTAACTTTAATGTGTTAAAATGTGCAGAACCAATCCCATGTTGTGTTAGCTTTGTATGCTCTTATTCTTACACTCAACAAGCACAGGTTTTTCCAGGGCTAGTTTAAAATGGTCTGACTCCAGTTGGTCACTATTCACTGGTCTGAGTCCAGTTGGTCACATATCCTTAGAAATATAGGGAGTTATACAGACCAACAGAACCTGTAGCTCGCTATTCTAACCAGCCATTCCAGTCTCATATAACCTCTCTCCCTCCCTCTCTCCCTCTATCTCCCCCCCCTCTCTCTCTTTCTTTCTCTCTCTCTCTCTCTCTCTCTCTCTCTCTCTCTCTCTCTCTCTCTCTCTCTCTCTCTCTCTCTCTCCAGTCTGGCCAAGTGAGTATTCAGAACCAATCTAGGCCAATTGTGGTTCAACATAGAGAAAAAGAAAGTGTGTGTGAAAGAGAGGGAGAAAGAAAGAAAGAAAGAAAGAGAGAGAGGGAAGGAGGGAGAGAAGCGATCCTCTTCGTCAGGGACTATTTTCATCCATCAGAACTTCGGCCTGTGGTTGGATCAAACGGTCTATTGCTATGGCAACCGCTGGGAGGAAAGTGACAGGCAATTCCGCAAGGTGAAGGTAAGAGGGGGCAGCGAGGAGAGCTGGACAGACGCAATCAATAAGAGCCAAGGAGGATAATGAAGATGAACTGTGACTTCAGCCAAGCTCTGGAACACGGCTACCTCCTGAGACTGCTGTACGGGGCGAAGACACGCGGGATTATCTGATGGCCAAAGACGAAGACCGCGCCGCGATGACAGTCGGTGACGTTAAGAACTGATCACCTCAGAGATGTATCCGGCTTTCCCCTCGTTGGGGACCGACCCAAATGAAACAAACCACTGGACTTCTGCTAAGGCATCATTCAACCTTCGTCCTTTGTTGAGTCTTGTATCACCTTCTGTAGTTGAAGCCAGCTCTATGGGGGGGAAAAAAAACATAACACGTCCAAGACAAACGACAAAAACATTCTAGATTCTCAAACCTCGTCCTTAAGACGTGTACAATTCTTTTATGTGAGCAAATTGCAGGAAATACATATTGTCACAATTAAAGTGTAAGCAGCTGGACTGAATGCTGGTGGTCATCGGTGTCCTTGTACGTGTGCTAACCCGCTAGCTGAAGCCAAGTCATTGGCTAAGGAAGTGAAGGTATGTTCCAACACCGGCCTCCAGTGTACAGAGACTTGCGCTAACTCACTAAGCTAAAGACAAGGCATCTGCTTAAGACATCAGCCGTCCATCTCTGTCACAGTAGACGTGTGGTGTGAAAAAGGCGGACATGTCGTCCTGCAGTATTGTGTGCAGAGACTCACCTTTCTGGAGGAATAGAAAATGGAGGAAAGTGAATATTTACTTTATTCAGCACTTGAAATGTCATTCATGATGAAAATTTTCCTTCCCTTTATTTTGCATATCCACCAAGATCAGTGACGTGTGACGGTAGCAAAGGTCAACTCAGGTCAAAGTATATACTTAATATGTCATTCTCAACACTTTGATGGCAAGTAAAGGCAAAGGTCTATCAATACCACAACAGGATATGTTGGATAGGTACGTATGTTCCTTTGCAGTGAAATTCCATTAAAAAATCTTGATGATTCGTGGTGAATGTCACGACCACACAGAGTACGTAGGGACTTGAGTCTAGACGCTAACACAGGAGGAACATCTCGGCTAATTTCTCTGCAAACTTTTATATTACTATTAGTATTATATTACTATGCTCTGCGGTTGAATCCTATACCTACTTGGGCCTGTTGCGAGTTTGTAGAACTGCACGGTGGAGTTACAGTATATAGCCGTGACTTGGTGAGATTTTGTAACAATTTCTCTAAATATAGAATTTAGAGAACAATTTCTTGCCTATTATTATGACGTGTTGCAATGGCGGATTGTGATGGAAATGCCTGGCCAAGACCGCATTTTGTGCAGAAAAGCCTCTTAAACATTATTAAAGCAAGAGAGCACATTCAAAGGCCAAGAGAAAATTGCAACATACGAGCAATGGCTTGTGCAAAGCGTTTTCATTTTACCGGCACATGTGTAAAGGTCAAATGTTGCCCTTGCATCACATGGATGTCTCTTCGTTCTATGGTAAACCTTTGGAATTAGCCTTGGATTCGATGCCCCATCAGTTGAACAAGCAAGGACAGACTACAGTAGTTCAAGCCACCTCATGTGGTAGGTCATGTCACAAATATACAAATGATATGTTTGTAATCTATTAGGTAATGTGCAAAAATATGTAATAAATGTGTAATAAAACAGTAATGTCTCAAACCAAACCCTGTAGAGGGAACGACATGAGATGCATGTGCTGAGCAGCCGGCAAAAGAGGATTTGATGGGAAATGTGAGCAGGAATTTCTAGTAAATCTGTCCACTAATGAGATGACTTTCTATTTCCTAATCTTCTCCCCAGCCGCCGTCGAAAGGCTCAGCAGAGAACAAATGCGCAGGACCTCCTCACCTCTTGAATCAACATGGCCGTCGACATGAAGCCGACCCGCTAGCGCCCCGATCTGGCACCTTCACAGAAGAAATTTGGACGCTACATTGTTAATAGTAAAAATGATCCGTTGTTCAATGGATAATCCAATGAATAATACCTAAAGCCTACTACCTGCCCTTACAATCTACTGTATGAATGTTACTTTTACTTAAAGGAGTAGTAAAGGGAAAATGCATGTTTAGCCCTGTTTTAAGGTTACTTATGATCATATACAATGGTTCAGATCAAAACGTTGACAAAACTAGCACTTTTGAGAAAGTCTGATAATTGCTCTGCCACCGTTTTGGTCATACAATGGATGTGGGTGGGCATCTTGAAAAATCATTCAAAAACATGTTAAACTCTCGATTTCAAAGACAAGAAACTCACAGAGGTGTTAGTTGGCGTTCTGACATATAATTCGCTATAAAGTAAGATTCTAGTTAATCTGGAAAGGCTTTTTTAAATATCTAGCATAGAACTATTTAGTCGCAGCTTCCGCAAACTAGGTAGCCTAGCAACATAAACAATAACAATAGCTACCGTAAGTAGTTCCGCTTCAATACAAGTCAATGGATTTCATAAAATGATCAATAAAACCCTACAGGATTCATACTTTGCGGCGAATTTGATGACAGAACATCAACGGACACCAATTACCCCCTTGGTGAGCTTCTCGAGCTTCATCGAGAGTTTAAAATGTTTTTGAAAGATTTTTCAAGGTGCCCATCCACATCCATTGTATGACCAAAACGGTGGTAGAGCAATTATCAGACTTGCTCAAAAGTGCTAGTTTTGTCAAGGTTTGATCTGAACCATTGTATATGATCATAAGTAACCTTAAAACAGGGCTAAACATGCGTTTTCCCTTTACTACTCCTTTAAAATACTTTAGCAGACTTATATTCACTTCATGGATTTTAGAACTCCTTGGAAGTTATTCCCAAGGTCCTGAAGCTACTGCTCACCTAGTGTTTTTGTGTCCTCAGCAGACATCCCATTATAGCGGTATCAGCGCGTTCCCGTTCAAAGACACTTGGCCGGGGGGATCAGGTGGGCTTATTTGATTATACTGTACATCAGTCAAGCTGAGTCAGCTACACACAAAATGGAGGTTTGAGCAGTATACAGTAGCTACTGCCTGTTGAGCGATGATAACTGAAGTCAAACCAAGGAAAGAGAGATTGTCACAGGAAAGAATGCATGTTCAGTATAACACGTGTATTGCACGTGCACTTAGACCTCTTCTGAAGTCTCATTGTTGCCACGAGCCGTCCATTTGACCCTGCTCACGATCTCATCATCTACAACACAACAGCCCAAGTATCATGATTATATGAATACGCTCAGTATGTTTCAGAATTGAGGCATTTTCCATCAGTCATTCCCCATGCATGTGAAGTTAGTATGATAATCACGTTCTATTCTCTTCCTCTTCAAAAAGCAGCAAGATAGTTGAACACCCATTTAATCAAATATATTGCTGTAATATGGACATCATATTTCCTCTTTATGGATCGTAATGATGACCCGTTTTGGGAGTCTCAAGGACACCTCTGGGAGTCTCAAGGACACCTCAGATAGCCGTCGCCATCTATCGCTCATCCCAAGTACCTCATAACATCTGCCATAGAAACTCATATTCCCAGGTGCCCTTGCAATTAGCTGCCCAGAGCCTGGGGAGTCCTTGTTATACAGTAGGCAATCCAAATGAGCTCATAAAACAGACTATCAATAGTAGGACAGTAAACCTGACACGGAGTAGTCTGCTCTCTCAGGTCCTCACAAGAGTGCTCACATCCAGGCGTGCCTGACATTGAAAGTTGGTATACATGTGAATTAATTCTAACACTATCCCTAGATTTGGGGGTTGTTTAATCAGACGGGTACCATTGTTACTACCCTATGGGGGGGGGCCGGAATTTGTGTTGAACAAGAATCTATGGGGAATCAACTCGGTGGGAGGTGAATCCCTGTCCTCTGCTTGCGATCAAATCAAACTTTTTTTTATTTGTATAGCGCATTTCATATTGTACATAGATCCTACACCTATGTTTTCCAGAGAGAAGAAAGAAAAAAAAACAGTTCACCCAGAAGCCGAAATAGGTGAGCTGTAAAAATTCTTCCCTGACCTCTCTCAATGAGACGATCGAGCAAGCTCCTGGTAAATGTTTAAATCTGGCTAGCGACATTTACAGAGCACTAAACATGGGCTCTAAATACTTCATAAGAGAGACAGGATTATCAGTAGAATAGATACATGGTAACAGAGATGTTACAGAGATATATTTTATGGCCAACCACACCAGCCTACCATTAGACCAAGAGGCCATTATTGTAGTCCAAGGAAGACGTCTGTGCCTACAAGGCAGGCCTACCTCACTGTGAGAGAAAAGCTGCAACTGTGTTTGATTGCAAGCTATTGATCGAGGCTTTTATGATAAGATAACCTCTTGCGAATGAGAATGAAACAACCATTATATACCACATAAAACATTTATGGCGGCAAGCACGAAAGTGTGCAAAGAAATCAATATTTCATCACAGTCTTGCACAAATAGAGTATCTATCGGCCACTTTAATGGCAGCAAAAATATGATGGAAAGTCTTGGTCATGATGATCCTGAGAGCTATTGATTACACATTGTCTCAGCCAAGCCAGGGGAGAGGCAGAATTTCCCATCACTTAGATGAAGAGTGGAGAGTTTTGGCCAAACAGTTTTGTGTACTACAACTTGGGCTCATATCATGTATCATATACTTTCCTTATGGTTCTAAGGACCCAAACATTTCACCCTGTAACGGCTCTCTATGTGTTATTTGTTTATATTTGTTTGTCTCTTTAATCTCCTGTCCTCTCAAACCTATTACTGTAAACCTATGATCAAAATGTGATACACTATTTGTTTTTTCTCTCTCTTCAGTAGGATTTTTTTTTTCTTCAGAAAATAGTGCATAATCTAGTCATTAGATTTTATGAGATCACTGTTTATGACAATAAATTACCATGCGCCATCCAACTCAAATTCTTCAACGACAGAGGAAGTAAGTTTAAATGTGTACTTTCACTATAAGTTGGCAACCATTGGGCATTCGGCAGCATTGCGTCATTCCTTGGCAGTGGCAGCTTTCGAACCAGCTCACCCCAGCGTCAGGCTGTCTCCAGCGCCAGACCCTTGCCATGTACACAATGCCGTTTAATTAATGGCATCACTAAAAGGTCTGGCCCACTAAAGTTGGCATCTTGTTTAATATCCTAAGTGGCTCTGCACCTCTCTCAATCTCCCAGAGGGACTATATGAAGAGGGATCAATCAATAAGCCAACAGACTGCCGAAACACCCGCCTCTCACCTCCCAAATAAGTTGGGGGAAATCAGGTAGCTCCCATCTGAAGTTTGAGCAAACCAGAGCCTCAGGCCAGCATGACACACTGTCTCTCTCTCTCTAGGTGACACTATTTAGCACAGGTGATTGGTTCATGACAATTATTACAATTATCTAAAAATGGAATGAAGTGCACATGATTGCCAGCATTCCTTTACCTCTGCCCTCTTTAGTGTAACTTTGCCTACATCACAATGTGACATTCTGCTCCATACAGTGGAGAGTATGAGAAAGAGAGAGGGAGAGAAGGAGAGAGGAAGAGAGAGGGAGAGAGAGAGAGGGTGAGGGGAGGACAGTTCGAGCCCATTTGCCTTCCCTCGCACTCTATTTGTCTGGTTTAATAGGAATTACTGGGACATCAGTCTGACTTTGTGTGGCACACCAATCTGTCATTGCAGCTAATTTGACGCAATTCACTCAAGAGAGCAGGCTATCTATAACAAGTTTGGGATGACTGTCAGTGTAGTCTCATCTTCGTCTTCTACTCCAAACACTGAGTGAACAAGGAGTTGTGAATTTATTAAGATCAAAACTTTAGAAATGCATTCACCAGACAATATGGATTCAATAGGGTTTTGATATGAATGAGATCATCTGCAATATGAAATCTGATGCAATTTTGATTCCTTTGAAACACCTGTTTCTGAGCCCCATCAGCCTCTCTCTCTCTCTCTCTCTCTCTCTCTCTCTCTCTCTGGTTCTAGTTAAAGTATTCTCTTAAAGCTCTCTCTCTCTCACACCACAGCACACATAGAACATAGTACAATTGGTGTAGTGGTATCTGTATACACAAGCCTGAAAACGATGTCCATGTAGACACTACGCTCCTATCTCTTTCTATTCTCTCGTATCACTCGGCTAATTTAGCCTCTCCATCCCTCTCCCTCTAATGCAGCAGCAGACCATATATCTATTTATAGGTCTGCGAGCGACTGGAGATGGCAGAATCGATTAATCACATGGACTCTGACTCTGAGATTCTTATGAGTTGTTTTTTAATGACCGGAGATAAAGAAAATAGATGGTCCTTATTTGAAGGAAAGGAGGGACTGTTTTAAGGTTTTGTATGAATGAAGGTCATTCTTTCTTGATTCAGGCTTATCTACGATTGCTGTTTTTCAAGAAGAGAGTGTAGGCAAGTGTATTGTATTGGAGAGCAAATAAGACAGTCGACAAACAGTTTTCTGTGGGGAAAAACAACTAACACTGTGCACTGACCGATCTTGCAGGTTCCATCACCAGCTAGGCTATACAATAGGCCTATTCAGTTCTGTTCTATTATATTCCAAATTGAATAGGTTGTTAGTGAGCTATGCAGCTGTACTCTAACAACCAGAGGATATTCTACACGGGGAATGAACGCAATCCCTGTAGCTGTAGCCTAATTAAAACGACCTGCTACTGAGTAACCTTGTATGAGGACTCCGTGATGCTGTAGCTGTAATGCCACCTGCACACTTCAATTACATGGGGGGCGACCACGGGGGCGACAATCACCAACCTTGAGAACCAGAACCACAGAGGAAGAGCCGTGCTACCGGATGTTGCGTCATCTCTGGCTACAAACAACCACAGGCTGCTGCTATCGAGACATTTCTAGAACAATCCAGGTTAACCGATTAACGAATTCCCCCATAGACCATATATATATATCACGCGAAAGGGAAAAGGAGACTGTTGAAGAGTAAGGCAAGCTGCTGAGTGACTGTATTGTGTTTATGTGGGACACATTGTATTGATACTGTCGGGCTGAATAGAAGCTAACGTTAGCTAAGCGATAGCTAGTAGCAAGATAGCATCAGCTAGCTGGCTGGCTGGTTGGTTCGATGCGGGGACGTCAACTAATAGCAAGCTAACAAGCTAATAGCATGTATCGTAGGAGAGATTGGTGTAGCAAGCTATACTAACGTTAGCCAGCTAGCTAGGTATGCTTTAGGTGCATTAAGGTTACGTGTCGTTACGTTGACGTTAGCTAGCTAGTAATCCAGCTAGCCATCTGCTAACCCGGATCAGGTGGGAGAAAACAGCTCGCTGGGGACTGGGGATGAGGTTTAGGTTAGATAACTATAGACTGGGGATGAGGTTTAGGTTAGATAACTATAGACTGGGGATGAGGTTTAGGTTAGATAACTAGACGGGATGAGGTTTAGGTTAGATAACTATAGACTGGGGATGAGGTTTAGGTTAGATAACTATAGACTGGGGATGAGGTTTAGGTTAGATAACTATAGACTGGGGATGAGGTTTGGGTTAGATAACTATAGACTGGGGATGAGGTTTAGGTTAGATAACTATAGACTGGGGATGAGGTTTAGGTTAGATAACTATAGACTGGGGATGAGGTTTAGGTTAGATAACTATAGACTGGGGATGAGGTTTAGGTTAGATAACTATAGACTGGGGATGAGGTTTAGGTTAGATAACTATAGACTGGGGATGAGGTTTAGGTTAGATAACTATAGACTGGGGATGAGGTTTAGGTTAGATAACTATAGACTGGGGATGAGGTTTAGGTTAGATAACTATAACTAACTAGGTGAGCTAACTATAACTAACTAGGTTAGCTCACTATAACTAACTAGGTGAGCTAACTATAACTAACTAGGTGAGCTAACTATAACTAACTAGGTTAGCTCACTATAACTAACTAGGTTAGCTCACTATAACTAACTAGGTGAGCTCACTATAACTAACTAGGTGAGCTAACTATAACTAACTAGGTTAGCTCACTATAACTAACTAGGTTAGCTCACTATAACTAACTAGGTGAGCTAACTATAACTAACTAGGTTAGCTCACTATAACTAACTAGGTTAGCTCACTATAACTAACTAGGTGAGCTCACTATAACTAACTAGGTGAGCTAACTATAACTAACTAGGTGAGCTCACTATAACTAACTAGGTGAGCTCACTATAACTAACTAGGTTAGCTCACTATAACTAACTAGGTGAGCTCACTATAACTAACTAGGTGAGCTAACTATAACTAACTAGGTGAGCTCACTATAACTAACTAGGTGAGCTCACTATAACTAACTAGGTGAGCTCACTATAACTAACTAGGTTAGATAACTATAACTAACTAGGTTAGATAACTATAACTAACTAGGTGAGCTAACTATAACTAACTAGGTGAGCTAACTATAACTAACTAGGTGAGCTAACTATAACTAACTAGGTTAGCTAACTATAACTAACTAGGTTAGCTCACTATAGCTAGCCTGGTCACGACGTCAACATAGCTAGCTTGAGATGACCCACTGTTTGACTTTGACGATCGTAACGTTATGTATGTGTTATGCACGCATGTTGAGTCATATTGCAGTTAGTTTAAATAGGCTAATGTCAATAGTAATGGTGAGGTGGATCAATGATGTAGCTAGCAAGCATTTGAGCACGATTTTGTGGAAGGCTGACCCCAACCCGCGTTAGCTAGGTGGGGCCTCTCTAACAATGTAAACAATGGCTCATAAATCATGGGTTTTTTCAGCTTCACGAAAGCGATAGTTAACGTTTACTGATAAAAGGACCGGATCCATTGAAAAAAACGCCATGTTGTATAACCAGACGGCTGTGCTGATTAGTCACATCCTCCTGCTCTCCAGACAGCCCACGTAACTACTGTAGTGATAGATAAGGAAATGCAGATATATAATATGCATAGTAGCAATAAGCATAAACTAGAGGAGGAAAGCGTCCTGTTTGGGGGATGGATTAATCTTGAGTTATTATATCGACCACTTTCAAGTGAACACTGTCATCTTGATTGTGTTGAGGGGAGATTCTTTTTGTTAGATGCTGCTTGGTCTGATCAATGTTAGTGGCCTCAACAATAGTTCAGGAAATGTAGTAGGAGTAGTAGTAGTAGTAGTAGTAGTGGTAGTAGTAGTAGTAGTAGTAGTAGGAGTAGTAGTAGGAGTAGGAGTAGGAGTAGGAGTAGGAGTAGGAGTAGTAGTAGTGTAGTAGTAGTAGTAGTAGTGTAGTAGTAGTAGTAGTAGTAGTAGTAGTAGTAGTAGTAGTAGTGTAGTAGGAGTAGTAGTAGTAGTAGTGTAGTAGTAGTAGTAGTAGTGGTAGTAGTAGTAGTAGTGTAGTAGGAGTAGTAGTAGTAGTAGTAGTAGTAGTGTAGTAGGAGTAGTAGTAGTAGGAGTAGTAGTAGTGTAGTAGTAGTAGTAGTAGTAGTAGTGTAGTAGGAGTAGTAGTAGTAGTGTAGTAGTAGTAGTGTAGTAGTAGTAGTGTAGTAGTAGTAGTAGGAGTAGTAGTAGTAGTAGTAGTAGTAGTAGTAGTAGTGTAGTAGTAGTAGTAGTAGTGTAGTAGTAGTAGTAGTAGTAGTAGTAGTAGTAGTAGTGTAGTAGTAGTAGTAGTAGTGTAGTAGTAGTAGTAGTGTAGTAGTGGTGGTAGTAGTAGTAGTAGTAGTAGTAGTAGTAGTGTAGTAGGAGTAGTAGTAGTAGTAATAGTAGTAGTAGTAGTAGTAGTAGTAGTAGTAGTAGTAGTAGTGTAGTAGTAGTAGTAGTAGTAGTAGTAGTGTAGTAGTAGTAGTAGGAGTAGTAGTAGTAGTAGTAGTAGGAGTAGTAGTAGTAGGAGTAGTAGTAGTAGGAGTAGTAGTAGTAGTAGTAGTGTAGTAGTAGTAGTAGGAGTAGTAGTAGGAGTAGTAGTAGTAGTGTAGTAGTAGTAGTAGTAGTGTAGTAGTAGTAGTAGTAGTAGTAGTAGTGGTAGTAGTAGTAGTAGTAGTAGTAGTAGTAGTAGTAGTGTAGTAGGAGTAGTAGTAGTAGTAGTAGGAGTAGTAGGAGTAGTAGTAGTAGTAGTAGTGGTAGTAGTAGTAGTAGTAGTAGTGTAGTAGGAGTAGTAGTAGTAGTAGTAGGAGTAGTAGTAGTAGTAGTAGGAGTAGTAGTAGTAGCAGCAGCAGAAGCAGTAGTAGTGTGTCCTCTGGCACATAGATCCCTAAAAGGTGACGTTTGGTTCCAATACAGGTGATGCTGTAAATGGTAATTTCTGTGCTTTCTTTTTGCAGGTTGTGAGGTTTGGGAATAGTTCTCCAAAATCATGGTGGAGTATTACCAGATTTTAGGAGTGCAAAGAAATGTGTCTCAGGAGGACATTAAGAAAGCGTGAGTAGCCGTGCCAGTATTGCTCTTGTATTCCACAGACAGTATTTGTCATATGGCTTCTCTCCTACCCACTTTCTCACATGTCTCTTTCTATGTCTCTCTCCGTCCAGATACAGAAAACTGGCCCTGAAGTGGCACCCAGATAAAAACCCAGAGAATAAAGAAGAGGCGGAGAAGAAGTTCAAAGAGCTTTCTGAGGCCTATGAAGTTCTGTCAGATGGTAGGTTACAGTGGTATATTCAGTAGGTTACAGTGGTATATTCAGTAGGTTGCTGTGGTATATTCAGCTCTGTCAGTAGGTTGCAGTGGTATATTCAGTAGGTTGCAGTGGTATATTCAGTAGGTTGCAGTGGTATATTCAGTAGGTTGCAGTGGTATATTCAGTAGGTTGCAGTGGTGTATTCAGTAGGTTGCAGTGGTATATTCAGTAGGTTGCAGTGGTATATTCAGTAGGTTGCAGTGGTATATTCAGTAGGTTGCAGTGGTATATTCAGTAGGTTGCAGTGGTATATTCAGTAGGTTGCAGTGGTGTATTCAGTAGGTTGCAGTGGTATATTCAGTAGGTCGCTGTGGTATATTCAGTTCTGTCAGTAGGTTGCTGTGGTATATTCAGTAGGTTGCAGTGGTATATTCAGTAGGTTACTGTGGTATATTCAGTAGGTTGCAGTGGTATATTCAGTAGGTTACTGTGGTATATTCAGTAGGTTACTGTGGTATATTCAGTAGGTTGCAGTGGTATATTCAGTAGGTTACTGTGGTATATTCAGTAGGTTACAGTGGTATATTCAGTAGGTCGCTGTGGTATATTCAGCTCTGTCAGTAGGTTGCAGTGGTATATTCAGTAGGTTGCTGTGGTATATTCAGTAGGTTGCAGTGGTATATTCAGTAGGTTGCAGTGGTGTATTCAGTAGGTTGCAGTGGTATATTCAGTAGGTTGCAGTGGTGTATTCAGTAGGTTGCAGTGGTATATTCAGTAGGTTGCAGTGGTATATTCAGTTCTGTCAGTAGGTCGCTGTGGTATATTCAGCTCTGTCAGTAGGTTGCAGTAGTATATTCAGTAGGTTACAGTGGTATATTCAGTAGGTTACAGTGGTATATTCAGTAGGTTGCAGTGGTATATTCAGTAGGTTGCAGTGGTATATTCAGTTCTGTCAGTAGGTTACAGTAGTATATTCAGTTGTCAGACGGTAGGTTGCAGTGGTATATTCAGCTCTGTCAGTAGGTTGCTGTGGTATATTCAGCTCTGTCAGTAGGTTGCTGTGGTATATTCAGTTCTGTCAGTAGGTTACAGTGGTATATTCAGTAGGTTGCTGTGGTATATTCAGCTCTGTCAGTAGGTTACAGTGGTATATTCAGTAGGTCGCTGTGGTGTATTCAGTTGTCAGACGGTAGGTTGCAGTGATGTATCCCTTATCTCCAGACAGGCTTTCACTGGATCCCTCAGTTGTCGATATTTATTCAGTGCCATGTCCTGCCTAGTTGATGTGTCCCCATGTCTCTTGCAGCCAACAAGAGGAGCTTGTACGACCGCTATGGAAAAGACGGCCTCACACCGAACAATGGAGGAGGCGGTAGGCTGCTCTTTTATCTAAATAATATTATTAGTTATCAAGTAGTTGACGTTAACATACTAGGAGACTTACGGTGAGTGAGTACATACATAGCCAGTGCAGTATGTGTGGCCCTCACTTGGCCACGCAGACCTCAGAGCTGAACTTGATAATGTTGATATGTGCGAAGTGATCACGGCCTCGCCATGTTAACGCTTGGTTTGGTGTGACTTCTGCAGGTCATTACCACAATGGCGACCACTACGGCGGCTTCACATTCCGGAACCCTGAAGACGTCTTCAGGGAGTTCTTTGGTGCACAAGATCCGTTTGCAGATTTCTTTGGTGAGTCAATGTATCTGTGTATTTGTATTTGCTTTGCATCACGTTTATCTTATGTTAACGATTACAGGCTAGCTTCGATTAAGTCGAGCAGCCATTTTTTTTGCGCCACTGTCAAGATGCGCTGGTGGGCTAAGACCACTCACCTGCCTTGTGATTTATATAGGACAGGCCAATCATTCATTTCAGACCTAGGCTATTACTGAAGCTATTTGTTGTGCAGTAAAAGGAGCCTTCAATCAAACGAAAAGAGAAGGAAAAATGCATTTTATAGCTACATGCATTACTATCAATCAATCAATCAAAGCTTTATTTATATAGCGCATTTCATACCCAGAGGCAACACAATGCGCTTTACAGAGAACAAGAATCAGTAAGAATCAGAGTACTAGAATCATTGCATAAAATAATACAGTACAAAATGATTGTATTTCATATATTTTATTCCGTTCTTTGTATATTTTATTCCATTCTTTGTAAACAACCACAGCAACATATCATCCTGCTTATTTTTGTTTTGCCGTCCTGCTCTTCCATGGGGCTTTTGCTCATCCAGAAGAGACCCTCCGTCTGCCATCTCTCGTTTCCCTGATTCCATGTGAACACAGCATAAGATAGTTAAAGAGAACGGAGTGAACATGATAAGAACAGAGGACACAAAACATTGAGATGAGGATCGCCGGGGGGGTTTGTATTCACCACAGTCCTCCCCTCCCTCCTCAGGTGGGGATCCGTTCGGGGACGAGTTCTTCGGCGGGGGGCGGAGGCACCAGAGGGGGGTGAGCCGGAGCAGGACGGGGGGTCCCTTCTTCGGAGGGTTCGGCGGGTTCCCTCCCTTCGGCGCCGGCTTCGCGCCCTTCGACCCAGGTCAGGAAATGCCAGGAAACGTCAGGAAACGCCAGCGCAACAGAGATCAAACCGGACGTCTGCATTTGAGTTGATGTGTTCCTTCATAATTTCCTCTCTCCCTCACTCTCCATCCCTCTCTCCCTCACTCTCCATCCCTCTCTCCCTCACTCTCCATCCCTCTCTCCCTCACTCTCCATCCCTCTCCCCTCTCATAGCAGGCTTCACCTCGTTCGGACACATGGGTCATATGGGCTCCATGGGTCATATGAGTCACCTGGACCTGGGGGGCGGCGGCTTCACCTCCTTCTCCTCCTCCTCCTTCGGTGGGCGGGGCGGCGGAGGAGGAGGGGGCGGGGGCGGCGGCGGCGGCATGGGGGGCAACTTCCGCTCTGTCTCTACCTCCACCAAGTACATCAACGGCAGGAAAATCACCACTAAGAGGTATGGCCTTCTACGGCTTCATCCACTACATAGTATGTTAGGACACTCAATGAAATCCCTTTAGTATTTAAAGGGAAATTGGATTCTATGACTTTAATGTCTTGTTTACAATAAAAAATAAAAATCAGAAAATTGCATCCTTTGAGAACAAACTGAATTTGCTAGATAGAGCCGGAAGAATAATAATTTTAAAATAAAAACTATGATAAATGTGCGTCAGGCAAAAATTCCCCGGGCTATCTGATTGGCTAACATTAGCAACATTAGCAAGCAAGATCAATTCGGTCCCCATCCCGTCCCCCCGACTCCCCATGAAAGTTTGTCGACATCCACATGTAGAGAGACCCTAAGAAAAATCCCAGGTGTGAAAAATCAAAATTGAAGGTGATCAGAAGAGGGTTGGACCCTGCCATCAATACGATGAATCGGGGTTCCTGTGCCTATAGACACAGTACGTTCGCCCCCGCGCATGAGCATCCACTTCCTGGTAGTCTCGCATGGAAGGGGTGCATGGAAGGGGGGCGAGTGGCGTGCCGTGCAGCCTAGGCTGGGCTCCGTAGAAGAGCCGGCCGTGTTTGGTGCGCTGTCACGCCAGGAGATCGGCCGTGTCGGCTCGTGAACTCGGCTCATGTCCTAGCGTTGCGCACTATAGGTCTGTGGCACGTCACCGTCGACAGAGACATAGGCACAAAAATAATAATAATAGCCCTGAACTTCCTCTGAGTCAGCTAGCCTACTGACGCTGCTGGAAGACTGGACACTTTCTTTCTCTATCAGAGACGATAATATAGTCCCATGATGTATTGAAGTAGTAGATGATAATATAGACCCATGATGTATTGAAGTAGTAGATGATAATATAGACCCATGATGTATTGAAGTAGATGATAATATAGACCCATGATGTATTGAAGTAGTAGATGATAATATAGACCCATGATGTATTGAAGTAGATGATAATATAGACCCATGATGTATTGAAGTAGATGATAATATAGTCCCATGGTGTATTAAAGTAGTAGATGATAATATAGATCAATGGTGTATTGAAGTAGATGATAATATAGACCAATGGTGTATTAAAGTAGATGATAATATAGACCCATGGTGTATTAAAGTAGTAGATGATAATATAGACCCATGGTGTATTAAAGTAGTAGATGATAATATAGACCCATAGTGTATTGAAGTAGATGATAATATAGACTCATAGTGTATTGAAGTAGATGATAATATAGACCCATGATGTATTGAAGTAGTAGATGATAATATAGTATTAAAGTAGTAGATGATAATATAGACCCATGGTGTATTAAAGTAGTAGATGATAATATAGACCCATGGTGTATTAAAGTAGTAGATGATAATATAGACCCATGGTGTATTAAAGTAGTAGATGATAATATAGACCCATGGTGTATTAAAGTAGTAGATGATAATATAGACCCATGGTGTATTAAAGTAGTAGATGATAATATAGACCCATAGTGCATTAAAGTAGGAGATGATAATATAGTATTGAAGTAGTAGATGATAATATAGACCCATGGTGTATTAAAGTAGTAGATGATAATATAGACCCATGGTGTATTAAAGTAGTAGATGATAATATAGACCCATGGTGTATTAAAGTAGTAGATGATAATATAGACCCATGGTGTATTAAAGTAGATGATAATATAGACCCATGGTGTATTAAAGTAGTAGATGATAATATAGACCCATGGTGTATTAAAGTAGTAGATGATAATATAGACCCATGGTGTATTAAAGTAGTAGATGATAATATAGACCCATGGTGTATTGAAGTAGATGATAATATAGACCCATGATGTATTGAAGTAGGCTACATCACGTCTCAGCGGATGCACGCACATCCAGCCGACATTAGATTAACACCAATAACATCAATATCCGGCCCATGCTGCTCCGCTCCCCCTTCCCCTGCTCTGCTCAGAAATTATTAATTTAATTAAAGATTTAATAAAAGAAGAGATAAAATCAACCATGGCTACATTACAGACAAAAGTTGAAAGTTATTTTTCACAAAATAATCTTTGTCGTGTGAAAGAAGGTTCTATTACAAGGTTGTTTCGTAGATTTGTGTGATTTGAATTAGTGCTCATTCAAAGATAGTGTGACGAAGGGCTGAAAGACTTAAAAACTGTTCAGTTCTTTTTTTATAATGAAATGTTCTTAGTTTCTCCGGATCAAAATAGGGAATAAATAATAAACGCTTACATTTCAGACCAAACAAAAAATATGAAGGCTTACATTTTAGACCAAACAAAAAATATGAAGGCTTACATTTTAGACCAAACAAAAAATATGAAGGCTTACATTTTAGACCAAACTAAAAATATGAAGGCTTATACTTTAGACCAAACTAAAAAATATGAAGGCTTATACTTTAGACCAAACTAAAAAATATGATGAGCCTAGGCCATATTCCAGCCCTATAAATGAATCCATACTAGAAGAACATGCCGATGACATGCATCATGGGTGGGGGATGACAGGTTCACTGTACATGCTGAAGACATGCATCATGGGTAGTGGATGACAGGTTAATTCTCCATGCTGACAACATGCATCATGGGAAGGGGATGACAGGTTCATTCTCCATGCTGATGACATGCATCATGGGTAGAGGATGACAGGTTCATTCTCCATGCTGACGACATGCATCATGGGTAGTGGATGACAGGTTCATTCTCCATGCTGACGACATGCATCATGGGAAGGGGATGACAGGTTAATTCTCCATGCTGACGACATGCATCATGGGTAGTGGATGACAGGTTAATTCTCCATGCTGACGACATGCATCATGGGTAGTGGATGACAGGTTCGTTCTCCATGCTGACGACATGCATCATGGGAAGCGGATGACAGGTTCATTCTCCATGCTGATGACATGCATCATGGGTGGGGGATGACAGGTTCATTCTCCATGCTGATGACATGCATCATGGGTAGTGGATGACAGGTTCATTCTCCATGCTGACGACATGCATCATGGGAAGGGGATGACAGGTTAATTCTCCATGCTGACGACATGCATCATGGGTAGTGGATGACAGGTTAATTCTCCATGCTGACGACATGCATCATGGGTAGTGGATGACAGGTTCGTTCTCCATGCTGACGACATGCATCATGGGAAGCGGATGACAGGTTCATTCTCCATGCTGATGACATGCATCATGGGTAGTGGATGACAGGTTAATTCTCCATGCTGACGACATGCATCATGGGTAGGGGATGACGGGTTAATTCTCCATGCTGACGACATGCATCATGGGTAGTGGATGACAGGTTAATTCTCCATGCTGACGACATGCATCATGGGTAGGGGATGACAGGTTCGGTGAACATTCTGGAGGTCAGCAGGCTCACTGTGCTCTCGTTCTCTCGTAGGATCGTGGAGAACGGACAGGAGCGTGTGGAGGTGGAGGAGGACGGACAGTTAAGATCTTTAACCATCAACGGTAAGGAACAGCGCCTGCGACTGGATAACAAGTAATACCCCCTGGAACTTTACCTGGCTGCAGCACAAACAAACAAACTTGAGCTCAGAAAAACAATGCTATATTGCCATTGTTTGGATGTATGTACTTATTTTTTATTTTATTTTAATTCTTATATTTTTACCCTGTTTAGCGTTTGTTCGTAGGTCAGCGTGTCCATAGATGAGACTCTATGCATTTTTATGTTATGTATTTATGACTTGGAGCTGTCAGTGATTGGCTCAGGGTGGTGTTCTGTTTTGCATTTGGGACCATGGTATTCTTTCGGACCACAGGGGGCAGCTCTAGAACGCAGGATCGACAAGTCAGCCATCTTAACTTTTCCAAAGTGTATATTTTGAAATAACATTGTATTTCTGAGTTCCTGAAGAAGATAGATAGAAGAAAGATGATGACTATAAGACCCCCCCATCAACGCATATTCAGGTTAATCTTTCCTAATCCAGAAAACCAAGATATATGATAGTTTTTCAAAGTGAGCTGGCTGATTTATCAACCTTGCTTCATGGAGCAGCCCTCAGAGAACTTGTGTTTTAAGTACTGTCTTTCTGTAAGCACTTCGCTCTATTGCAGTCTGTGTCTAGGCCATTTCTCTCTCTCCCTCTATCGCTCTCTCTCTCTCTCTCTCTCACTCACTCCTCACTGGCGCTTTGCCTCTGATGGTTTTGGACAAGGAAAGCATTGTACATTTGGATAAAAGCATGACTTTGCTTTTTATATCTGGATATTGACTAGTGTTGGAACTGGAAAAAAAACAAAACATAACCCTTTGCTTTCCAAATCCTGTTTACGAACTTTACTGCTTGTGTCTCTAACCTCTTGTCAGTGACATTTCCTTTTTGTAAACGCTGGTAGAATGTGTTGATAATGCGCTCTATTCGTTCTAATACTGTTCTATTCGTTCTAATACAAGTGTTTTTCTTTTCATTTAATAAGCATGTATGCCAATAAATGTCGTTGAGTCTTAATGTTATTATTGCATACCCATGCACAAAGGAGTCATTATATAGATGATATATGAATATACACGGATTTTGTGTACTTTGTAAAACAATTTGAAATCAATAAATATGGAATTTCATCCTTTTTTGGGGATGTGGAAATCTCGGGTGGCTTGTGCTGTTTTATCTCTCGGAGAAGAAGCAACTTGACTCTGGAGAGCTCTATACATTATATGGCTCTGCTGGAGGTGAGTTGCTTATTGTGGCTTCAAATCCTTCATCAATCCCTACCCTCGACCCCAAGGAACTTGCTTTGATATAAGACAGTAATAACCAAAGCAAGATGGTGAAAATGACATCTGGCTAATCAGAGATCAAACTTTTATAGGGGTTGGTTTGGGATTCGGGGATGCTTTTGCTAACCAATTAGAGATTCCCCTGTGTGATTGCATGCCAGTTTGATACTAACTGCCCATGTGAGTCCTTGAAATGACCTTCAGATTGATGATTTGCATGGCCATGATTACACTAAAACAAGATTTTCTCTGTTCAGAGACTCAAGTTTGAACTTTTCCTCTTTGAGTAGTTTATATCATGAATACAGTGTAGACAGTTAAATGGTAGAGAACTTAATTGCCGGCAAGGCGAATATAGTTTTGGAATTGAATTTAATATTATAATAATGCTGCACCACAGCTGCATGCTTGTCACTTCAGTGAGGAGGGGCTGTTCCTTTTCACAACACACTCATTTCACACGTCTGTAAAGTTACCGGTCAGTCTGTAAAGTTACCGGTCTGTCTGTAAAGTTAACGGTCAGTCTGTAAAGTTACCGGTCAGTCTGTAAAGTTACCGGTCTCTCTGTAAAGTTACCGGTCAGTCTGTAAAGTTACCGGTCAGTCTGTAAAGTTACAGGTCTGTCTGTAAAGTTACCGGTCAGTCTGTAAAGTTACCGGTCAGTCTGTAAAGTTACCGGTCAGTCTGTAAAGTTACCGGTCAGTCTGTAAAGTTACCGGTCAGTCTGTAAAGTTACCGGTCAGTCTGTAAAGTTACCGGTCAGTCTGTAAAGTTACCGGTCTGTCTGTAAAGTTACCAGTCTGTAAAGTTACCGGTCAGTCTGTAAAGTTACCGGTCAGTCTGTAAAGTTACCGGTCACGTACAGACCTCAGGTGAACGGACTCGCTCGCTATCCGCACCAGCCTAAAAACCCGCAGGAGTCGGACCTAGCGAAGAGCATTCATGCTCGTCAGAGTCCGGGCGTTTGGGTTTACTTTGTGTAACTCCCTCCTCCTCCTCCTCCTTCTCCCCCCTCCTCCTCCTCCTTCTCCCCCCTCCCCAGGCCAGACCAGCAACCCTCCTGCCCTAGCGGGAGACCCCGACCGACCACCCCCACACACCTCCCAGCCCCTCCCCCACGCCCAACACACAAAGACCTCCTCATCCAGTCAGGACAGAGAGGAGAGGCGGAGCTCAAAGACTTCCTCAAACTCGCCCAGTCAGGACAGAGAGGAGAGGCGGAGCTCGGCGTCAGGTTAGAGCGCGTGGCGGATGTGGCTGTGTCTCACGCCAACTGTCATATCTCGACGTTATTTTCATGATTGCTTGGCGAACGTCTCTCATGTTGTTTGTCTAGGACACCCCGATGCCAAGAGGAAGAGACCCATGCCCACGGAAGACGCCAAGAAGAGACGAACATGAGATACATCAGCCAACAGACACGCACACACACCAACACACACTTTATGTTTTTATGACACTTTAATAGAGGGTTAAGATGCTAAGCACACACGTAAAGATAATCTCAACCACCTTCCTACATGTCAACAATGTATTTTAAGAGTACCCGTACACCTACAGCAGGCATCATCATACATAAGGAATTTGACCAAATTAGCTCATTCGTATAAAGCAATTACGCGATATTGTCTCCACGACACGCTGTTACAATTGGGATTAACGTGTCAAGTGGTTTTAAGCTGCATCTAGATAGGTTGTGGCTACCAAAGTAAAAGCACACAAAATCCACTGTGGTGTCCAGACTGACCACTGCGCTGTCCAGACTGACCACTGCGCTCCCCCCCATTCATTTCACTTTCTCTTGATAAACCGAGGGCCCTCTTCTGCCGCCGGTCTACCACCCGTTCGCTCCTTGTCGAGCAGGGCCAGTATCTTTGGGTCCCACTCGTTGCTGCTGCCCTCGCCGGGCCGGGGGCGCCTGCACGGTCCTGGTCCGGCCCGGGACCGGCGTACCCGGGACAGCCGGGGGCCGCCGGCGTCGTCGTCGCGCTCCTCGTCCTCGGCGGCGATCTCCATCTTCTGGACGACGAGCTTCAGCAGACGGTGCTGCTTCTCCACCGCGCTAGATATCTCCTTCAGCCTGTGGGCAGGGCCACGCCAGATGTTCAGGGGGAGGGGGGGTAAAAGAGCACCGGGAGGGGGGGAGGGGGGACCGAGATTACCTGTACTTCTGTTTGCGGACCTCTCGCTCCAGCGGCAGGGCCTGAGGGGAGGGCGGGCCGGCCCGGGTCTTTGTGGTTTTGCCAGACTCCCAGAAGGCTCTCTGTGGGAGGGGAGGGGAGGGGAGGGGAGGGGGAGGGGGAGGGGGAGGAAGAGGAGGAGGGGAGGGGAGGGGAGGGGAGGGGAGGGGAGGGGAGGGGAGGGGAGGGGAGGGTTTCAGAACGTGACCCGTCCTCTGGGCTAGTCTGACTGTGTTAAAACTATCCTTTGTCTAATACATCGTTTAAAAACATATCTTTTGTGTGTTTTTTTTTTGCTTCTGCATCAAATGTATCGCCTGTTCAACCTGAAACCTGACCACCTTTTCACACAAACACACACACACACACACACACTTCTAGAAACTAGGGATGTTAACAGTTAATCGACTATCGATTAATTGCCGATAAGAATTTACTCGAGTAAGATTTGGTTACTTGTTAATGGAATGGAACCTTTTTTTTTGGAACAAACGTTATCAATGGGTGTTGTGTGAAATGTAATCATGATTTAAGGTCTGACTGCACATGAGGGTGCCATGCCATGGGAAGGCTAATTTTGGGATGCCAAGAAATTTCAACAACACAACAGAAGAAGACACAAAAATGAAGCGAGTCCAGTGTAGGACGTTCTTATCAATTAATCGACTATTTGTTAAGGATAGTTATCGATTAATGAAATTCCTTGAAATTTGCAACCCTACTAGACACACTTCAACCCTGTGTTTAGCACAGTGTTAGCAAAGATGTTCAACTTTAAGTTCAAACTATAAACCACCTTCTGTTCAGTGTGCACATATTTAAGCTTTTGAACATCTTTATCTGATTCCTGTGGATGGGAAACACAGATACACAACACACACACACACACACACCATTCCCTTATGTGCCCTGTTGGGGTACTCGATGATGAATGCCCGGTCGACCTTCTTCATGAACCAGTAGGGAAGTTTCTCCTCCAGGTTGGTGTGGAGCTCGATCTGCCGGCACAGGGGCGAGAGGGACACATCGCAGACGGTCATTCGTTCCATCGCGATCGGTTCGGATCAGAACCGGGTCCGCACGAGACCGGTACACTTCAATACCCGTCAGTATGACGTCCGCGACGCACCTGCATCCCGATCCGCTCCAGCTCGGCGTTGTTCTGCACCTCTGCTATGTCTCCTACAGCCAAACCAATCTAGGTCACGAAAAAGAACAGGGGTCAAGGGTCGACCGCAGGGGTGACGTTTTGGGCGGTTTACTGTACTGGCACTGTGGCTTAAAAGCCGTGGATACTGTATATATTGTCCCAGCCACTAACCAGCAGGTTCATCAGCAGGATGGGCATGAGCAGGACGAAGCAGGTGAAGACCATGAAGGACACCGCGGGGAAGGGTATCTTTCCCGCCAGGTACGGCTTCAGGAGGTTCTCCTGGTAGTTGAGCTCTCCAGCCATCATGATAAACGTTTGTACCAACGATAACGGTAACCTGTCAAAATTATTCTGGGGGGTAGACATTTGTGAATTTGTATACAATTCATTACGTTGGATAAGGCACGCTGTACGTCGCTGCAAAGTGCCGTTTCCCTGGCCAGGGCTGATGTGGAGAGAGATTGAAATCTCAAATCTGACCAAAATGACCATGTTCCTTGATTTAAAACACTACTTTGGTTAAACTTACGCTGTCTGTGAGCAGGGCGTAGAAAGAGAGAGCGAACGCCAGCATCAGGCAGAAGAAGAGCAGCATGATGCTCAGGAGGGTTTTGGCGATCTCTCGAAACATCACCACGTAGATCCCCATATGCTCAAACCTGGCGAGACAGGAGCCGTCTGAACCGTCAATATGTCCATAGCCTGCTGAGCTAAAGCCCACTTGGCATTCTCAGATTTCAGGCGAGATAAATCACATACATCACATTTAATGCCGTCTATGTCGGACGTTACTGTGTGTTAACTATTACTTTAAAGGGTTTGAAAGTATTTTGAGGTGCGTTTCATTTGCCTTTTGAATTTGCAACTGTGCATGTCATTGGTGTCACTATAATGGGTCGACCTAATCCAACATCCTGTAGTGAGTCAGTATTTGTGCGTTTTGACTGTACTGTCAAGTGTTTTGACGTGCAGTAGTAAATAACCTTTGTGCGAGCAGGTGTGCGGCGTACCGTTGCAGGTAGAAGAGGAAGTTGGTCCAGGACGCCAGCGAGGCCAGAGCGCCGGCCTCCCAGTGCCAAGTCTCCCTCACACCCAGCATCAGAGGCACCACGAACAGCAGAGAGCACACACACACCGCCCAGTCCAGCATGTTACAGACGTCACCGAAGTACCTGGAGCCCTTCAACAACAACAACAACAACAGGGATACACGTTCAGGGGGCGCCCCGGTAGCTCACCGGTTAAGGCGCACCCCATATGAAGGCTAGACTTTCGCGTGGCGGACCAGGGTTCGATTCCCGGCTCGGGTCCTGTGCCGCATGTCCTCCCCTCTCTCCCACGTTTCCTGTCTCTCTCAAACTGTCCTGTCCCATTAAAGCTGAAAAGCCCTAAAAATATATCTTTAAGGGATACATGTTCAGAAAGGGATTGAGGAAATGAGGTACATTGTGGATATTGGTGTGTTTACCTGTTGGAACATCTGCACAAACTCTTTGCCAACTCCATACAGGTTGATGGCCAGAACCAGGAACATGCAGGTTGTGATTGGGTAGTATTGCTACAGAGAAACAAGGAAAAAATAGTACAGGGCTACTAAATGGAAAGCTCTGAAAGCAATGTGCAAACTTAGCTTGATCAAACACACCTGTGGTATCTGACACCTGAAGCGCATGGGCTTCTACCCACCTTGTTCACGGAGGTGTTGACCATAGTGACGGTGGTCCCGTTGGTGATTGTGGTGTTGAAAACGGGCCTGAGGTTGACAATGAGATGGTTTAGAGGCAGAAGGCCCAGACTGTAGATCGTTAGGTTCAGTAGGTGGGCCTTCAAACCATAGGCTTTCCTGAGGAGAGACAGGGAGAACACACACATGGAGTAAAGCATTTATATTGTTTCTATAGTATTTCTATAGTATTCTTTAGTGGTTTATTCAGCTTGTCATTTATTTTCCCTACTAAATATACAGTATTTGCAGGTCTATGCAGTGCTAAGAGAACAATAATAATAATAATAATAATAATACACTTTATATGCATCACACTTTTCATACAGAGACTGCAGCTCAAAGTGCTTTGACATTTCAGTACACAACACAAATAACTCCCACGTTCACTCACCATTTCATCTCCAAATACTTCTTGCAGACAGGATGGGTCAACAGCTCCGCACGATTAAACTTCAACATGTGCTGAGTGAACAACAAGGCAACAACAATAAAAAGAAACAAAACAGTAACAAGATTAATAACTGATTGCCTGAAGACACGAGGACAGCACATCTTAAATATCCAAATCCTGTTTTTATCAAACCTGTCAGTCCTACCTACCTTACCTACAGTATACCACAAAACCTCACAGTTGAATTAGCATGGCACTTACATTCAAAGCAGCAAGAGGTTGTAAATGATACGATTTGACTGCTTTTGCAATCTTCATCATCTGCATGGGGACTTGAAGCCATGTGAAGTCGTACTCGATCTGTTGATTGAAAAAGGTGATTTCCCACGTGGACATTGCATATGAAGCCCAATATAATATGAATTCCCAGCAAGTGATTAGAGAGAGACTCACAGAGTAGTTGTAACTGCGGATGTCTTCGTCAGACTCTTTCAGACAGGTGTCCATAAGTGTCTGAAGGGAATGGCAGCACAGTGAATACACCTCTGATTCTCCAAAGACATTACATGTGGAATACATTTGTTTCAAGTCGCAAAGTCAATGAAATGCTTTGACGTCTTCTGTTATTTAACACTGCTATAATATATACATACACAGCACCACTATGAATGGTTTGCAGGGATCAAACTATTACACTGACCTTATAAGACTCTGGGAGGAACTCGATGAGATCCAGAACAGCACATCGTTTGCTTGGGTCTTCAGGGTCGAAGGTGAACGCCATCAGGGCCTCCAGAGATCTGCCGTGGACGTTATCTCATAGTATTTCATTTGGTCATCCATACAATGAAAATCTATATCTTCACTTGGATGGTTAGAAAATAGGGGGTTATCCTGGAAACCCACTGTCTGAAATTGAACATACTGGGGCCGACTGTAGGCTGTATATTTCCTGTCCAACTCTGGACGTTACTTTTGCTAAAGCGACAGACTGTCGGACATGGTTCCATGGATCAGACAGTCTACTGGAACTGACCACAACAGTCATTTTAACCGTAATCACATCGGGGCTCACTACCCTAATCCAAATCCCCAAACATCTCTATGGCGTTCCGAGTCTAGCCCACCGGTCACTTCTGATAATGGCGTCTAACGGTGTTCCGAGTCTAGCCCACCTGTCACCCCTGATGATGGCGTCGGCGGTCTCCCTCCTCCCGTTAAGGACGGCCTCGTGCAGGAAGGAGGCGGAGGCCTTGTTGAGGCTCATCTTGGCGCCCTGGCCCAGAAGCAGCGCGACGGCGGAGGAGTGGCCCTCCCTGGAGGCCAGGTGGAGAGCCGTGTTCTGAAACACACACGGGGGAATAAGACCAAAACAGAGCCCGTCGGTGAGAACAGACCACCATTAAAACCATTTTATCGCATTAAAACCATCACATTTTCACCAGAAGCCTTCAGATTCTGAGTGAGAGTACAAGAGTTCAGCATCCTTTGGGGGATCGTCGGTCACGTTTCGATGACCTGGTGAATATGGAGGAACCCTGAGCTGAGGGGTGGACGGGGGAACCCTGGTCTGAGGAGTGAGGAACATGGAGAACAGGAAGTGAGGGTTGAGCAACGTTGGGAGAACCAGAGAGACCAAAAGAGCAGACCCCGTCCTCGTCGGTCTGGTCCAGCAGTTTGATGTTAGACGCCAGAAGAGTCTTCATGGTCATGGTGTATCCCTCCACCGCTGCGTGGTGTAGACACGTCCAGCCCTGGTAGTCGCTGTACACACACACACACACACACACACACACACACACACACACACACACACACCAAGTGGTGCCTAATTATACAGTAACAAAATACAGCTGCCAGAATCCTCACTCATAAGGAAATCTGATCACAACACCCCAGTCCTTAAGTCCCTTTATTGGCTCCCCATTCAGGCTGACTTCAAGGTCCTACTCTCAGCCTACAAATCTTTACATGGTCAAGCTCCACCGATCATCCCTTACATTCCTCACCACTCCCTCCGCGCGCAAGATGCTTGTTACCTCACTGTCCCCAAACATCTGGTGGTAGGGCCTTCTCTTTCCGTGCCCCCTACCTCTGGAACCAGCTTCCTCTTACTGTTAAGAATGCTACGACCATTAATATGTTCAAAACAAGACTTCAAACTCCCCTTTTTTTCACAATACTTCGGCCCGTAATAGCCTCGCTGTCTCCTGTCGCTTGTCCTGCTTCCGAGGCCTCTGCCGTGTTTTCCTGCTGTCTGTTGCTTTTTGCCCGTCTTTTTATTTAATTGCCTGTCTTTTTATTTCACTATCTATTGTCTATCTGTTCTTGTGCTGTATGTTGTCTGTCTATTTGCTGTATGCTGTCTGTTACTCTTTGTTTGTTTGTGTTTTGAGACATCTTGGTGTGATTTTACACTCAAATAAATAACCTTAAACTTCAACTTAGTAACATTCATAGCTAGAAGAGGAAGAAGAAGAAGAACTCGATAGCACTCCTGGTGGCAATCTGAGTCTTAAATAGAATCTAATAGAATCTTGGTCGGACAAGAGGACATTAAATCCTACAATCACATTATGGGCTTTAAATGATGTGTTATAATTTAACTAGCCTACAATAGCCGAACGTGCTTCATCGTTATCAGAATGAGATCGCCTTCGCCTGTTCACACGGGGGCGGAATCCAGGAAAACGAGAACGACCGCCCCCCTAAGTGGTTTGATCCAGGCCAAAGTGGTTTGATCCAGGCCTTAGTGCTTTGATCCAGGCCTAAGTGCTTTGATCAAGGCCTAAGTGCTTTGATCTAGGCCTAAGTGCTTTGATCCAGGCCTAAGTGCTTTGATCAAGGCCTAAGTGCTTTGATCTAGGCCTAAGTGCTTTGATCCAGGCCTAAGTGCTTTGATCCAAAGTGGTTTGATCCAGATCCTTCATTCATTGTACGGATCTGCCTTGATCATTCATTGGAGGGAACAGCCCATGACTACACCAATCGAGGAGGACGGGGGAGTGAACACGTCGTCCATGCTTTGAGAGCGGGGCGCCGGTCAGGCAGGTGAGTCACGGCGTCTGGTCTGGCCCTACCTGTGGAAGAGCGCCCCTCTCCTCAGCAGCAGCTCCACCACTCGGACATGTCCGCTGCGGGATGCCAGGTGCAGCGGCGTCATCCCCCTCTCATCCCCCTCGTTGAGCAGCCGGGTGTCCGCCATGTTGTCTAGGAGCCTGTGGCACGTGTTGACCCTCCCATATCTGACAGAGGTGAAGAGAGAGAGAGAGAGAGAGAGAGAGAGCGAGAGAGGTTATATTATGTAAAGTCAATAGCTACATATATTACATTAAACAATATACAACAGCTGCATACATTTGATTCTTCATTGATCCATGTCAGCATTTTGAGATTGTTTTCACAATGAAAAGTGCTTTGTAAATAAATTAAAAAAGCATTTTTCAAAATGATTATTATTTATGTCCTCTGTGGCATTTCACAGCAGAATGATCTACAGTAGGATATGTTGATGCGCATTCCAGTGCGCAACTTTCATCATTAGTTTCACAACAGGCTACCATGACCTTTGGTTTTTATCGCTTCCTGGAGCACTTCCTCTACGGACCGCAGCCAAAGACATAAAAGTTGAAATCCTCTGCATGGTTTGAGGGGGGCTGCACATTAGCTAGCAAGCACTAGCTATCTCTTGTCAACATATTTGGGCATCATTACATACACATAGCATGTTGTAGTGCATACTCGTTTGTATTGTTTTGATTACAACGTACAAATGTACTTTACGTTGCCCTAAAGTTATCTTTGTCGCCATACCCATGGGGGCTGCCATCTTGCTTAGAGGGCTGCGTGACGTCAGAGAGCGCAACTGGGAGTACATCGATCTGGTACGAGTTCACGGGTGGGAAGTTACGGGTTCACGGGTGGGAAGTTACGAGTTCACGGGTGGGAAGTTACGGGTTTGACTGCTATTCCAGAGCATTTTCACGTGTAGGAGGTCGGAAAAAACACGAGTTACGGGTTGCCTGGAACGGTAGTCATGCAGTAACTCACTCAGCAGCCAAGTGCAGGCCCGACTTCTTCTGTTTGGACTTGTGGTCCAGTGAGACGTTGAGGCCCAGCATGTGGCTGACTGATTCGGGGACCCCGTGCCGGCAGGCCCGGTGGAGGGGGGTGCATCCCTCGAGGTCCTCCGCCTCCAGCAGCTCCTGCACACCGCCTCTCTGAGACCACACACACAGGAGGGATGACCCTGGCCTCTGCCTGTTACTACGGGTGAATACTGCTCATGTTCCCCAAAGTAAATATTCCATCGACATAAGAAGTTATTTCTCCGATAGTCAGATAATGTCGAACATAACTCTAGTCTCTATACATGTGAGTAAAGGTAGCGTTTAGAACATCTACGTTTACTGCAATGTAAAATGTGAGGTCAAAAATCAAATAATAATAATTATCTCTATATAGCCTAACTAAGATCTTGTTGCCTCATTTTGTCAACTAAACTTGATATTCTTAGTTAATGTTACTGTACATTAAATTTAGGGGAAGCAGGCCAGGTAGTTAACCAGTATGATGCAGAGAGAAGAGTGCGTCAGTTACTCGATAACTGACACTAGGTGGCAGTGGTGCATTTATTCAAAGGCAAAGAGGCAGCATTTGGATGACTCGGCTTGAAAGCTCAAGCCATTGATCTGCACTTGGCTATGGAAGCTTCATCATTGGTAAGCTACTGAAACTATGACAGGTACCCAGAGATATTAACCTGCAGGATCTCAGACAAGATGTTCTTCAGACCTTTGGGCTGCAAGCTGGCAAGATGGAGTACATTGCAGCCCGATTTGTCTTTTATTTTAGGATCAGCCCCTGAATGAAATAGACATTATAAATATAATATTAATAATGAATTGGGCTATTATTATAACTGAGATAGACATGCATATCAAAATAATCTCAATATTTACCAGGGGGTAGTGGTCCTTACGCCATACTGATATAAAAATGACTTAACCCTGATTGTTGAACTGAGTGGTCAAATGTGATAGCCTGCTGCTAGCGGTTCAGGATAGTGTCACACCCTGCAGGTGAAGACCGAGGTCTAGTGGGTCGTACCGTGGTTGAGGAGGAGGCATACAGTTCTCCATGCGCCACAGCTGGTTGCTAGGAGCAGTGGAGTGTGACCCTTACAGTCAATGCAGTTAATGTCTGCACCCTGTCAGAAAGAGAGAGAGAGAGATTCAAAAGAACACTCATTACTTTGAATATCACTCATTATTTTGAAAGTACAGTGTAAGAAGCAAGTGCAATTATTCTACACCCTGTGAAAATGTTACAAGGTTGGAGCTTTCGTTGCTCACTTTTGCTCATTTCCCCCCTCATCAATTAGCCTCAACCATGAATGGGTCTCTTCCTAATGTCTGTTCGATGCCCACCTTTGAAATCAGATATTCAGCCAGTTCACAGTGGTCAAATGTCGTTGTCCTGTTGTTCATAAAAGACACAAAGTGAGATAGCAAGATATCATTTATCCTTCAAAAATCTTGTCTCCAGTAGACTTGTGGCCATACTTATGCAGCGGTGTCTGGCATGCTCCATCTGTAATGTTGACCACATCACAGGCCCCGCCCCCGCCGTAGGTGGAAAGCATTAGTTTGACGGCCTCAGTTGCTCCCTGGATACAGGCGAGATGAAGCGGTGTGGACCTGTCACACTGGGAGAGAGAAACACACATGCGCGCACACACATGCACACACACACACACACAATTATTTTTCCGGAAGAGACAGACATTTGTTCTGTCTGATTTGATTGTGAGTGGGTTTTGGCGCTCTCCCGCTGTCAGTCCCCTGGGCATGGGGGTGGGTGGGGGGAGGAGGCGGTAATCTGATCTGATAATGTACTGTTGATGGATCTATGCACGAGCAGCCTTGTCATCACTCACGAGACATCAGATCAGTGTGTACCAACAGCAGAATGAATAGCAAAAAAAACAATGCCATCGAGTTTCATCACTGGCCTTTGTCTACTCATATTCTGAAGAGCAGGTGTTCAAAATAAACGTAACAATCTGACAGGACTGAGATTGAATGAAATAAAGTGACTGATGGATCTAAAAACAGAAATGAATAATGCCTATTTTTATCCTAGCCTCAATGATGAGTTGGAGGATATACAGAGGTATACAGAGTATAGCCACTTCTTTATCCATGGACCCACAGTATACCCACTTCTTTAAACACCACTAATGTAAAAACAGTAACATTTGAGCTACAGTTTACCCACTAGTCACCACTACACCCCTGCCTAGCCCTCTGTTCCCCCAGGCTCAGCAGTGCAAAGCAAAGCCGGTACGACCGCTCTACCTGTTGTTGGTCATGACCGCTCTGTTGTTGTTGGTCATGACTGCTCTGTTGTTGTTGGTCATGGCCGCTCTACCTGTTGTTGGTCATGACCGCTCTGTTGGTCTATGCGCGCTCCGTAGGCGACACAGAGCTGGATGACCTCCAGGTTCCCCCCGAGCACGGCCAGGTGGAGCGGGCTGTAGAAGGCCTTGTCCACATTGTTGATGTAGGTCTCTATGGAATAGCCCATCTCATTGCCTGGCGGGGGGGGTTCAGAAAGTCAGCAGTTTGTCAGTGTTTTGCACCAGGAGAACTCTAAAGGATCTGCCATCAACCAATAGCCCTCAAGGTACCAGTTATTGAAATAATAACTCATGAGAGGATGTGGTATATGGCCAATATACCACGGGTTGCGCTGCTGGCTTTTATACAACGGTTACATCATCGGGAAACATTTATGAGATACATACCTACTATTTCAGTGTCTTAATATCGATTTTAGTGAACTCCTCCAAGAAAGATAGTTCATAAAACTATCACGTTGCTCTGGAGTTTCAAAATGACGAACAATGAGCCCTAGCAACCAATACTCCTGACCAACCTAGCTAGCCATGAACGAAGTGTAGCCTAAGTTACCTTTCCTGTGCAACTGCGAGTTTCAAACGTGGTGATGATAAACCAGTGGTAGGCTACAGGACGGATAGAACAACTCAAAATTGACATTGAATGTTTCCATTTTTCATGAGAAGAAACCGTAATGTAACCAACGGACGGTTACGCAATGGAACTAACGTTTTTACAAGCAGTAATAATTGGCGACAGTATTTCACATAGAACATTAAAGAGGCTTTGCCCATGGTATATCATCAATAGCCTATACATACTCTTAACCAATCAGATTGCGATGCCGGAAGTACTCGTTGTATAAATGTGCTCATGGCATAGGCCAGAGCATAAGGTATAGGTATACCTTCATACTAATTCTCTAGGCCAC
>NC_140257.1:15374057-15535082 GCF_949987555.1 Borostomias antarcticus
ACCTCACTTTTTTTGAGAACTTTGCTAACGTTGTTTCCTTGCCGTCTTCAGGAGCCGACGCCGCAGCCCTGACAAGTCAACCCACCGCTCGTGAACGGCACAAAAAGGAAGCAGGCTTCTAACGCCGAAAATTATGTTTTTCTTCACATTTTGGACATCTGGGATTCGAACCACTGACCCTTCGATCACTGAACGACCCGCTCTACCAACTGAGCTACAGATGCCCCATAACTACACTCACACACATATATACAGTATCAGACACACAGGCATGCCCACACACATCATTCAGGCCATGTCAACAGACATTGCATACTAGCAGCTAGGACGTTAGGTGATTGTCGATCCCACTGGAGACGAGAGATGAAAGTCAAATCATTTCAGGATTATAGCTTCAAAGGCTCGATCAGCACAAAGGGGCATCGTTCATCTGAACATCTGCAGATGAGGCAGGAAGCACCAATCTACAGATAATGGATGTCTTCCTTGAGGGATCTCACATTTCTTCAGGCTGTATTTTAATTAATTTTGGTTAAATCAGATTATTTTGCATGCCAGGCAGGTACTTGACCTTTTATCTATATTATATATATATTTTTTTCATCTTTCCTGACGCTAGTCATGATATTCATGATATATAGCTGACAGACAGAAAGACAGACAGATAGATAGATAGATAGATAGATAGATAGATAGATAAAGATGTAGATACAGATATTGATACAGGTATAGATATAGATACAGTACAGATATAGATAACGATATATACAGATTCAGGTACTGATAGAGATAACGATATATACAGATTCAGGTACTGATATAGATAACGATATATACAGATTCAGGTACAGATATAGATATAGACACAGGTACAATATAGATACAGGTACAGATACAGGCACCGGCGGCCAAAACAACCTGGAGCTCAATTAACGCTCAGTGGAGGTAGTCGGGAACCCAGCCCCCCCCCATCATCACCTAATAGACTCTGTGAAGTCCCTCCCATTTCCTGGGCACCATCATCAAACAGGACCTCAAGTGGGAGCTGCTCCTTCACCAAGAAGGCACAGCAGAGGATGGACTTCCTGAGGCAACTGGAGAAGTTCAACCTGCCAAAGCCATACAGAACCATCACCTCCTCCATCCTCACCTCCTCCATCACCTCCTCCATCCTCACCTCCTCCATCACCAAGTCCATCCTCACCTCCTCCATCACCTCCTCCATCCTCACCTCCTCCATCACCAAGTCCATCCTCACCTCCTCCATCACCTCCTCCATCCTCACCTCCTCCATCACCTCCTCCATCCTCACCTCCTCCATCACCAAGTCCATCCTCACCTCCTCCATTACCTCCTCCATCCTCACCTCCTCCATCACCTCCTCCATCCTCACCTCCTCCATCACCAAGTCCATCCTCACCTCCTCCATCACCAAGTCCATCCTCACCTCCTCCATCACCTCCTCCATCCTCACCTCCTCCATCACCAAGTCCATCCTCACCTCCCCCATCACCAAGTCCATCCTCACCTCCTCCATCACCTCCTCCATCCTCACCTCCTCCATCACCAAGTCCATCCTCACCTCCTCCATCACCTCCTCCATCCTCACCTCCCCCATCACCAAGTCCATCCTCACCTCCTCCATCACCGTCTGGTGCGCTGCTGCCCCCGCCAAGGACAAGAGCAAACGACCGCATATCGTCCTCTGTGCTGAGAGGGTGATTGGCTGCAACCTAGCATCCCTCCAAGAACTGCACGCCTCCGGGGCCCCGAAGCGGGCGAGACAGATTGTGGCCGACCCCTCCCTCCCATCCCAGACACAAACTCTTTGAACCACTTCCCACCGGCAGGAGGCTGCGGTCCAACAGGACCAAAACCTCTCAGTACCAAAACAAACAAAAACTGGCAACTGGCAACTTTGCGCAGTCCTGGTCTTGCACTACTATTGTCATGCACCAACAGACCAAAGGCAAATTCCTCGTAGGTGCAAGCGGATAGCAAGCGGATCTGGGCCATATACATGCCAGATCTGGCCCTTGTGGCTTAGTTCCGGCCCATATATGGCCCAGAACACATCCATTGTTTTTAACAACGTACATGTCTGATGTTTTTGGTCTGTCCTTATCTTGTATGTTTCTATATGTGTATTGTTGTCTTGTGTTGTTTTTATGGCTGTTTTATGAGCTACGTGGCATTTTAATTTCCTTCGGGATAAATAAAGTGAATCAAATCAAATCAAATCAAAGAATCATTACACATCCGCTTGCTATCTGGGTACATATTGACACAGGTACAGATTCAGATGAGCAGAGTGAAAGACCGAGATACTAATACTGAGGCACAGACAGAGATCAGGGGAGCTGTTCCAGACACCGCTGAGCGTCTTGGACCCATCGCCTGTTTAAACACCGTGAAGAGTCAGTGCCACCGGATGAACGGCACATGCAGCGTCACGTAGAAGTACTTACCGTCCGCTGCCGTCATCTCCACTATGAGCCGTACGGCGCCGACGTGCCCTCCCGCCACGGCGTGGTGCAGAGGGCTGGCGTTGGCTTGGTCTCTGAGGGCCAGGAGAGCCAAGTGCTTCTCCAGCGCTGCTGTGTCACCATGGCGAGCCCACTGACACGGTGAGTGGACATATATAAATCATAGTTAGGAAATATTTTACAGGGTGGCTAACTAATATATATATATATTAGTTATATATATATATATATATATATATATATATATATATATATATATATATATATATGCTTCTCCTTATTATTCAACACTTATTGGGATTAGCCCCAGAAAGGAAACGCAGGCAACTATCCAAAAAATCATCAACTGTAATGCTGTGGAGGTGCAGCAACTGAAGTAGGGTAGTCAGTTGAATATTTGTTGATACTGTAGTGAGTGGAGCATCCTCAACAGAGTTTAAATGGCTGAATTGTGGAATATTTCAGAGATTTACCTTTTGGAAGTGAAGTGACTACGAACCTTTTTCATATTTTTTTTTTTTTTTAACTCACCTCAAATATTTGGTCAGAAATCTCTTTTGCGTCGTCTCCAATCATCATACCCTTATAGGTGTTGATTCGATTGGACATTGTGTGGTTTATTGGGCTGCCTTGTTCATGATGACATTTCCTCCTAGTACTCGAGGCTTTCATGAGTTTCCAGATTAAAATGTTAATTTTGAAAAGGATCCATAGTTTAATGATTGATTTCAATCTCAACATTTCACAACTTATAAATCCAGTACAGTAAGCTTAGTTTAAAATGATAGGAAGCGAATGCCACCAACTGAATACAATCAAAATAGAATGAACATAGAATACCCAGCACCATATTATATCATACCACAATGTGGCGTGTTCTGATCTTACCTTGTAGTTGTGGAGTAACGTGAATGATCTGAGCAGAGGGTGTGAGTGCCAATATCACAGAGAGGCGTGTCAACCGACAGCCAGATCAAATGACACTCTCTTTCAGACTTGGGGCTGACGCAGGAGAGCCATACGACTCGCACTTAATTGCCTCCAAGCATCCCATAATGCAACTGATTGGACGGCCAGCATTTCCTGTAAAACAGCATTATCTCTAATGGGAGGGACACTGCAGAGCCATCAGACTTTACACACTCGTTTTATGGTGGCCCTCATGCAGTATAATTGAATTCTGCAAAGTGTAATTGGAAGGAATAACCCTAACCCATCAGCCTGCCCCCACCCCACATGTAAGAGGATTAAGTCATGATTGCCTTCTTGAAATACTTGTTTATTCCAACTGTGTCCATTGGTTTATATAATAAGTTTGGTACGTGCCGCATTTGGACACTACGAGGAGTAGTAAGTAAGGAAATAACAAACTTTTGTCACTGTGTGGTAGTTAGGCCACCTCTGTGGAATAGTTCTTAGCTGAGATCAACAACACATCTTTCTGAAGATATCTTTTAACTAGAAATGATGCTCAGAGAGCACAGACCTCCGACCCAGAATGCATTTTGTGGCTCTCTGCACGCCAAAATTGAGTGAGTTCTAAATGGACCCGTGCTACACCCCTCCACCGAGTTTCATTAAATGTGGTCTCGTAGTTTTTGCTTAATACTAGCCCAAAAAATGATTGGTGGAGAATGGCCAGCCCGGCTGTCATACTCCTACATATTCCAGATGGAAGCAAAAAAACAGTAATCACCCGGGGGCCAGATAAGTGAGCTGTAAAAATTCTTCCCTGACCCCTCTCAACGAGGCGATCGAGCAAGCTCCTGGAGTATGTTTGTCTACCGGCTAAGAACATTTATAGAGCAATAAATAACATTAAACACTACCTCTTGTGCTGTCGCTGGGACGGAGGTAATTATCATGAAAATATGGACAATTAAGGAATTGACAGCTGAAATCTTCTAAACCATTGTAAAGCCATGATCTGTATCTACTCGTGTTGTGTTTGTCATTTGCTATGTGAGGTTCCTCTTTCATGGTCGTATAGAAACTGCAGATATGCAGCCTGCTATTGAATGAATGAATCCACATCATGGCTCTATGAAGAGTTCCTCGCACACCTATCCTAATATTGACTCTCATTCAACGGCTGGTGAAACAGCTGGTCCTTATTTTATTCCTCCATGAGTTGGGGCAAATGCGTTTAGGTTTTACAGTACATTATTAATAACGATGGCTGTACACGGTGTGGGTTATTGAACCATCAATAGGGAGTGGTCAGAACCATCAATAGGGACCTCAGTTAGAAAGCAAATCCCTGTCAATATTTGTTGAGTGGAGCCTTGTGGTAATAGTGTTCACTAGCTGTCTTAGTGTAGTCCCACTATAAACTATAGTATGCTTGATGGCAACGTACTGTAGTTGGGCTATATAAACATAATGAATGAGTCATGGTTGTTATGAAATATTGCTGATCGCGATTGGATGAAAAAGATGATATAGGGTAGTTGTTTGTTCCTGCTGCTGTCATTTCATATCACTAAAGAAAGGGACATACTGTATTGTTGATGTTTCAGTGGAAAAACCTGATACTGCCACAGCATCAAGTTGCCAAGCTGGGAAATGATTATGGTATTGATCTAGTGCAATGTGAGGTATATGACACTAACATTCACCTATCAAGGAAGGATTCTTTAGACCTATTTTACAATATCCACTAACATAAACATGCTTTGTTTCAATTCTCTGTTTTGTGTAGTAGGTCAGCTGCTTAAGTACTGTAAGTAAAACTATTATTTCAGCTATCCAAGCATGTTAGATCAGATATTATCTCCAGAAAGGGAGGACAAAATTACACATTTGAGAGAAATGACCTTTGTTTTGCCTCTGTGCTGTGAGCGATCAATCTACCCCCCCATGTGGTGACTTATGATACCTGGTAGCCTACCTTCTCCAAGGACACACAATTCAATATTTACAAAGTACCAGCTCTTGGTACAAATGTTTTTCTTTCTTGACACACAAATCTAACTTCCATAGCGGATGAGGATGCCAGAGGAGACGCCTCCCAAATGTCCTCCTGCTGCTATAGAAATAAATTGGACTAGCAGAGACTTCCACAGGCCTGGAGATAACTAATTGGACTCAGGTCAAAACAACTTGTAGGCTTGAACCTTAGTTTCCCTGGTTTCAAAGAGGCTGAAAAGTTCCATACGCCTCCATACTGAGGCAGTGTGTCAGTGACAGTAACTACATAAACAAATATGTGATTGCTGTATTCCTCTAGTCAATTTATCTGTCTAAATCAATCAATCTCTCTCTCTCTCTCTCTCACACACACACACACACACACACACACACACACACACACACTTTAATATCTTTATTTGTGTTTACATTTGACAAGAAATCCATGAGCACAAACAATAACACGCTTTGGCAATCTCAACAACATAATTTCTCCGTTTCAGTTCACGGATTCAGGAAGCAGCATCTACTCCACTCCTCCATATATGGCGATTGCCAATTATTGCAGAAATCGAACTGAATTTTGCCATTGCCTTAGTGTTTGGCTTGGGCAACCCTGTCATCTGCAAGCCCCTCACAACTAGTTTGTGGACATTACCTAGGCATCTAAACATAAACACCAGCAATTTACATTTGTAAGGCTGTATTATAGCATCCTTGAGCAGTTGGTACTCATCAATCAATCAATCAATCAATCAATCAATCAATCAATCAATCAATCAATCAATCAATCAATCACTCACACACACACGCGCGCGCGACCGCCCGCCCGCACGCACAATTTCCGCAACAGCTACAACCCCCCCCCCACCCCCCCCCCCCCCCCCCCCCCCCCCCCACCCCGTCCCTCGCCCGTTCATCACCCTTTCATCGCATCAAAGTCTTGTTCTCTAAACTTTGTCCTGCGCTTCATTAGCACGCGAAGCCTCGTCGAGTTGAGGTCTCTCGCAGCAGCGGGTTGATCTGGAGCTGTCCTTGGTGATGAACAGTTCAATCCAATTAGGCTTCACCTCCGGGCTGAGGCAGCCAGCGGGGAAGCAAAGCTCCTCTCCTCCCAGTCGGGTCCTGCTATGCAGATAGGCTCCAGCCCTACGGGTTCTTTACATGTTGGAGATGCGAGTGCTCCCCCTCTCGTTAATCACTCATGGAGTATACGGTCTGCAGTTTGACTTCTCCCGGTAGTATAGTTTTTTTCGTTACGAGGGAAACATTTCTAGTATGTTTATCTCTGGTTATGCCAAACGGAAGATGTGAACAACCCCCTCGACCATAATCACAGGCGGCTCGGAGACGGAATCGGATGGGAGGGGAGAGTAATCGCGGATAATCAACCCAGACTGTGACTCTCTTCAGGGAGAAGAGTTCCGATATAAAGGTGTGAGGTAGGAGTTTTATATGAAGGTAGGGGACGGAAGGTTTGCTCCTATTTTATAAACTTTAAATGAAATGTGTCCGAAATGAAAATTGTATGGAGGCTGGTTGTTTCTTGATGGGATATAGGCTACTGTAGGAAGATGTTGACAGTTGACTTGGCAGTAGAATTCCACCATCCCACTGTCAGCATATTGTATTGGGAAGGTCTACTATATAAAGTTAGTGTTTTGCAATTTATAGCCTATAATAACTTATCTTTGTGTTTAATGGAATAGCCTATGTAATGCATTAATTAAACTCGACCTTACAGAGGAAATCCACATCTGAATGCAGCATAGCCTCTAAAAGTCTAAACCAGGGATGATTTGGGGCTGATTTACTCTCATAGTGACGCAGCTGGCGGCTACTGACGTGTGTCCTATGGTGTCCTCCGCGTAGATATAGCAGCTATAATTAACCCAGGTAGCCTACAGTGGACTGTACTTCCACCAGGATTTGTGGCCCTCCCTATTACACAATCACTTGAAAGCCTCTTGTCGCCGACGCAAAGCTCTTGAACAGCCCGTTCTACAGTTGTAGATGAAGGGGTGGTAAAAAACTTTTGCGAATGTAAAATTAATGATGTTGGTGTGTTTAATAGCTTATATCCTCAAGAGTTGGCAATTTATGTCATTGATACAAGCACATAAGGCGTAGGCTAGTGCAGTAGACTATGTCACTGCCATTTTTCAAAAGAATCTACAGTACCTCTCACAAATACACATACAATATATAAACAAAAACCATTAAAAGGTGCCCGCCAGATAGCCTAAAGACAGCTGAATCTTCAAGTTGACTAGATGAGGCGAAGGCATATATATGACCCTGACTATCGTGTGTCAGCCATTGTGTTGTTGTGCTGTTGTCCCTAAGGTCAGTCTCCATTAAGCCTGTGTGATGAAAAGAGAAAGGAGCACAAAGTGTACTGCCCTCTCTGCTTCAAAGGCCTAAAGACGGCCTCAGAGTCTCATAAAAATAACCTTCCAGAAACCGTTCAATTGCACTTTTCCCCTCAGTCGACTTGCTGTTATTTAATTATTTATCCATCAATCCCTTTCTACCTCCAGCCATGGACCAGTCCGTAGTCTACTGATCGGACAGCGTTGGTGCGGGCCCATCCAGATCCCAGGGTGCAGTGGGAGTCGCCTTCCTACAGAACCGAACCTGACCCCTGAACCCTGACCTCGCCGTCATGGCGGACCGGATGCCCAAGCCCAGCCAGCGGGTCGTGGGCTCCCTCCCGCCCGAGCCCATCGACATCATCCGCACAAAGACGCGGTCCCGGAGGGTCCGGATCAACGTGGGCGGCCTGGTCCACGAGGTCCTGTGGCAGACCCTGGACCGGCTCCCCAGAACCCGACTGGGCCAGCTGAGAGACTGCAACACCCACGAGTCTCTAATGGAGATCTGCGACGACTACAGCCTCAACGACAACGAGTACTTCTTCGACCGTCACCCCGGGGCCTTCTCCTCCATCCTGAACTTCTACCGCACGGGAAAGCTGCACATGATGGAGGAGATGTGCGCCCTGTCGTTCGGCCAGGAGCTGGACTACTGGGGGATCGACGAGATCTACCTGGAGTCGTGCTGCCAGGCGCGCTACCACCAGAAGAAGGAGCAGATGAACGAGGAGCTGCGGAGGGAGGCGGAGACCCTCAGGGACAAGGATGGGGAGGAGCCGGAGGAGGGGTGTTGCCCGGATAAGAGGCAGAAGCTCTGGGACCTCCTGGAGAAACCCAGCTCCTCCCTCGCCGCCAAGGTAAGGAGGGGGAGGGGATGTGGGGGAGCGGTTGACGGTTTGAGTCCTTGGCGGTTATTTGAGCGGTGTTGTTTTGAACGGGAGTTTCGATGCCGCCAGGCAGGTCCGCGTCCAGGCGGGGTTGGTTGGGGTTCACCTGAGCGTGTTGTAGAATTTCTCGCGCAACATTGGGTTAGGAAGCCAGAACAGTTCAACAGAGATAGAAGAATTTAGTTCATCCGAAAATAAGTACAACACTTGAAGTCGCACTGAAATGAAAAAAACATTCTGTCCCATTTTGGTTCACATAATTGGTCATAGTGTTCACCTATTCAACGATGTATGCTAAAAAAATTTACAAAATTCTACTTTTGTTGTAATCGTATATCAAAGTATATAATTTCTTACTTCCTGGAAAACGGTAGGTCACGTGCAATGACGACAACAGGTACCTTAGATTTTAGGCCAATAATCTCACGACATCCACCCGTCAATCAACGCTATCCTTCTATCGAATCTGTCTAAAGTTCTTAAAACCCGTCCACTTGTCAATGTTCCAATCAAATTCCTCTAAACGCATGTCCCACCCTCATAGCTTGTTTGCGTCGGAAATACGTCAAACTACGGAAGTTAAATGATCTCAAACGTCCGTTTCAGTGCGACTTTAAGTGTGGCTCTCTGACAAGGAACCTGCACAGAGCGCGGCCAGTTGAGCGAGAGGCCGATGTTCTCTGGAACTTAGAATTCATCCACACAGTGTTCATCTTCCCGTCTACTATCCATAAATCAGAATGTAGATAAAACTCAGAGAACTAAACATGGGTAGAGACACTATGCATTGTCCAGACCTTCCAGGTCCCAGGTGTACGTCGTAAAGTTCCCCAGGACATGGATCAGAGGCGCCTGCCCATTCCATCCCACCCAGGTATAAAGATGACCAGATCACCTAGGCTGCCCCAAACCCTTAGGCTGCCCCAAACCCTTAGGCTGCCCCAAACCCTTGTCTCACAATGCGATACATAAACATTTAACACTAAAACAATTAAAACAATTTAAACATTAAAAACATGTTTTTTTACAATTACAAGCGTAATGCGCTTCCTGCCCAGATAGCTGATAGGTGGGGTGGAGTTTATCCAAAATGAATTAGGGTCCTCACACTCAAATACACACAAGGCACAAGACCTACTGCAGCTAGATGAGGCCTGGGCCAGGCCCCTTCATCCGAGACACACCTGGATCTGAGAGATACACTTTTGTTCTCTTAGGGAATCATTGAAGAAGACTGATTAAAGTTATTAGAGTAGTAAAGGGAAAATACATGTTTAGCCCTGTTTTAAGGTTACTTATGTTCATATACAATGGTTCAGATCAAAACGTTGACAAAACTAGCACTTTTGAGAAAGTCTGATAATTGCTCTACCACCGTTTTGGTCATACAATGGATGTGGGTGGGCACCGTGAAAAATCATTCAAAAACATGTTAAACTCTCAATTTCAAAGACAAGAAACTCACCGAGGTATTAGTTGACATTCTGACATATAATTCGCCATAAAGTAAGATTCTAGTTCATCTGGAAAGGCTTTTTTAAATATTTAGCATAGAACTCACAGCACATACTGTACGTGTGTAAACTTCCGCTTGAACTGATACAAGATCTCGCGCAATGCCTTGAAGTAGTTCCGCTTCCTGAATCCCCTCTGCGGATTGATCTACACATCTACAACGGTCACGTCAATACAAGTCAATGGATTTCATAAAATGATCAATAAAACCCTACAGAATTCATACTTTGCGGCAAATTTGATGTCAGAACACCAACGGACACCAATTACCCCCTCCAACCATTGTATATGATAAGTAACCTTAAAACAGGGCTAAACATGCATTTTCCCTTTACTACTCCTTTAATGGGATATTTGTTTTATGCAATAATAAATGTAATGGACTGAGCTGTGACAATACAAAGGATCAGAGATTTGTGCTGGAGCATCGAATTACAGCACAAGGCCTCACAGGAGAAGTGACCAGTACTTCATTGGGAACAGATGTTTTTTGGGGACCCTGTAGAAGGAATGTGTTTTGCAGTCTAGAATTTCCCTCTCTCTCTCCCTCTTTTTAAACATATGATTATTTGGCCATTGGCCAAATTATGATTGGATAGATTTTACTGCAGTATTTTATATACAGTAGAGTAGATGATAGGTCAGTATTTGGTGCAACATGTTAATTATAAAGTATAAATTCGAGAATCGGACAAAGGATTGTCGAATGAGTAGAATCTGTATGCTGTCGAAGACGATATAAAAGGATTCTTGGAAAGAAATTGTAGCCTTGGTTTTTTTTTTTTAACACAATTTGAAGGTCCAGACCTCACCAGAGAACCTGTTTTTAATTAGGCTAAAATCCTCATCATCATCTAGTTAATTATTATGCAATCCTTTATGATCCACAGTGACCCATTCATGGTCCACCGCCAGCTGTTATTATAGGTACTATAATCCTCCTTGGAGTCGGTCCAAATTTCCTCAATGATCATTTTCATGTCTGTCCCCTCCAACATTGTCACATTGTGCCACACAAGCACCTACTGTAATTGCACTGAATTTATGATCAGTAGTTTTGCCAGGCTGCCATAACCCTCTTAAAGTGGTTACTGTGAAAAATAGGGAAAAACAGCCTTCTGTGAGTCAAGCACCCCTACAGGCTTCATAGTTTATCCTGAAAAATCCTTATTTTGTTCTGTAATTGGATAAAGACTAGAAACTATCATTTACATTGGATAAACACTGCCCCAAGCACCGTTAACTTATTACTCAAAATGGAATATATTTAAATGTATCCAATAGTACGTTGTATCATATCTGATTGTATCATACTGTCTAGATCTTGTGTAAAAACACAACAGGTCTCTCCTCTGACCCACATCTCTCTCTCTCTCTCTCTCTCTCTCTCTCTCTCTCTCTCTCTGGCCCTCTCTTTCTCCTCTCCTCCATCTTGATCAAGACAGTGTGGGCAGAGTGCTGTGGCATGGCAAAGCTAATCCTCTTTAACCTATACTGTAATCAGATGAGACACAGGCAGAGAGATTAATGTTCGCATGTTCCTAGTCTGCTCTCAGAACTGTATAGGCTCACATGGAAAGAACAATACTCAGGGTATTGTACTGTAAACATACACACTATGTTGAATGCTGGATTTCAGTGAATTCATAGAGGGTGCTAGATGAGAGTGAATGGACACTCTTGGTAATATAAACGGCATTTAGAATAGCCATTGAGAGTGCATTATATTATATCTTAAGCTAGGTCCACTGTATGTCTCTGTTACCTCCCTCATGCTGTTGGTAGAAATGGCGAGCGCTGTTTGGGGAGCATTGCTGCATCGTCATCGCCTGCTCTACACAGCCTGCTGGCCCGGCCGCCGCGCGCTGCCTGTTCACTCGGACTCTGCCGAGCCAAGCAGCCAGTCTGGCCATTACTAAAGCCTTTAATGTCCGCGCTTTTATCTTCCTCTCTTTTTTATCTCTCTCACCAGAATGGAGAAGTGCCATGCCTTGCGTTCCCGCTGTTGACAGATCTCCCCACTCTCTCCGCCCTCTGGGCTGATGGCTCTGCCTGAAATGTTTAATGGAAACACGTACCAGGGCCAGCCTCATATTAGAAGAAACGCTGTTGGAGGAATTAGATTGCGTCCATACAGGAAGCGGAGATAAGTGATAATCAACAATCTCCCGATTCATTTGTTGTGGTGGATCTGTCGTGATAGCCAACACCGATCCTAGGGGGTGCGCAGATTTTCCCAAACAAAGTGAAAATAAAGCGCTGTAATTGAATTGGCAGTCGTAGAGATAAATGTGGCCCAGTCGTCGAGTGCCTGTACAAGGATGATGCTGTCCAGTCATGTAGACAGTCAGTATGTGACAGTGAAATGTTGCTGCCTTCTCCAAGTTTATGCACAGTACCAGATCCAATACTCCAATACTCAATTTACAATGGGGACTGCCTTCAACGCTAAGGTAGTTTAGCCAACATTCATCACTGGAACTTGCTTTCGGTGAGTGCATTGTCTGGCAGGCTGAAAAACGAGCGATAAGTGGATAGATTCACTTTGGAGGAAGGTGTGAGAGAGGTGGGTGGATGGGGGGGGGTGGGGGGGGGGGCACAGATGGTCAGGGAAAGCCTTTGTCCAGCTAGCTCATCCTCTAGATGCAGGTGGTCGCCATGGTCTGCCTCACCAGCCTGCCCTGACGACTGAGACGTCTGTGTTCTCTCCGCGTGGGTTCAAGTTCGTCCTCTGCTTATCTAACCAGGGCCAAACATGATAGTCCGACATACGTTGTGTGTGCTTGATTCAGCCTGCTTTAGATTGGGCACTTTTGATTGGTTAACCTATCTCTTTGTGTGTGTTAGGGTTGTGTGTGTGCGTGTGTGTGTGTGTGTACAGTGTGTGTATGTGTTTGTGTTCGTGTGTGTATGTGTGTATGTGTGTGTGTTCGTGTGTGTGTGTGTGTGTGTGTGTGTGTGCGTGTGTGTGTGTGCGTGCCGTCTGGGAGGGTGATCGGGACATTTTTATCCTTTGAAATGTGCGTGTCTCCAATGTCCAAACATGGACATCCCCAGCAGGCTGTAACCCCTCTGTGTGGCGAGAGTCTGAGGAAGTTTGATTTACACCACGCTACGAGACACTACATTACCAAGATCAGAGCACTTCATCCAAAGTACAGACAGAGGACCACACACTTTGTCAAATTAGCCAGGTGATTTATAGTGAAGGAGGAAGGCACCTTCCACTACAGCACTAATCTGCCGGTGGCCTCCAAGGCCAGGGGGGGGGGGGGCAGGCGGGGGTGGGGGGGGGGCACATGAGGCTTAAGCAGTGCTTAAAGCAGTGCCTAATCCTGGCGCCTTGCTGTCCCTCTGGCCCTGAGGAAGGACACTCAGTCCTGTATGAAGGCAAAAGGCACAGCGAGCGGCTAGCATCAGCGTTAGCCCTTCCGCCCCCGGCGGCGGGTGTGACTCCAGCTCAGGGGGGGGCGGAGAGGCGGGTGCTGTCTCAGGGGGGTGCGTTCGCTAGCTGTCACAACAGTTGGTTCCCCAGCGGGCGACCTAAGATAATATACTGACTTGGCTGCCAGAAAGTCTTATTTATGAGGCAGCAACGTGGTGACAAAGCGCCCCCCCCCTCTCTGGCCTCTGTCTGATCCCCAATAGGCTATATACACGACTCCAGTACTTCCTGAAATTAGACTTGCTTCCCCATTTCCTGTCTTACACTATTGGAGGAAGTGATTAATCAGGTGTGCCTGACTGCAGCACAATGATCAGGCACACCTGAATAATCCTTTCATCCAGTAGCGTAGGACAGGAAATAGAGAAGCATGTCTAATTTCAGGAAGTACTGGAGTTGTGCATATAGCTCATTGGCTGACGGATATGTGCTGACAGGAATGGAAAGCCAATCATATTACCTCGCTCATTCATAAACTGCAGATGTAAGGCACCAGTCATAACTGTCGCTTATTTACGAGGAGACTGGGTGATGTCAACAGTCGACGCAAACCCGTTTGGTAACGGTTTAGAGTTAATAATCCATTTATAAAGCATCTTTTCATAGTCAACATTTACAAATCATTATTAGAACATTTTTAAACATTAGTAAGCTATTTTTAAATGAGTAGTTATGTATTTATAAACATGGTTCAATTGGTTTATAAGAGCATTTATAAGGCATGTGATAATGGTCTGCTCACCATTTATGGGTAATTATGAATAACCTTAATGCTTTGTCAATTCATAAATGTTAGCAGTAATACCTCAGTTGATGCTTAATACAGCTCTTTAGAAACCATTTATTAATCATTAGAAAAGTGTTTTGCGACGATTGATCTAAAGCAGACACTAACTATATTGTATAGATATTCATAAATGAACCATTACTCCGGGACATACTGTAGAAACTATTTACTAATCATTAATAATGTTTTTAGCAGTGCTTGATCTAAAGTGGGTGTGACCACTCTGATTAGCCTACGCTGTATTTTTCTAACGTCAGCTAAATGTGATCATCAATTTCTTGTGAGATTTACAGTATCTGGTTAGTGCTCCCAGAGAGGCCTTGAATCACCACTGTAACACTTAACGCGGACTACTGTAGATTTATACAGTATTCAGATATCAGCTGGTTATCCATGCTGCTAAGATATCAATGCTAAGGACAGAATGGAGTAAGTGTAAGTTTCAACAAGTGTAAACCTGAAAGTCTTAACTTCTTGAAGAGGTTCAACAGTTCTTTTCAGAGCCAAGTCTGTGTGAACGTATTGTGTTGTGCCGAACCAAAGCCAAGCTTTGTTCCCTGTGAGTCTCGTCTCTTGTAGCTGCCGCTGAGACTGAGTCTTGCCTCTTGTAGCTGGCGCTGAGACTGTGAGTCTTGTCTCTTGTAGCTGGCGCTGAGACTGTGAGTCTTGTCTCTTGTAGCTGGCGCTGAGACTCTGGGTCTTGTCTCTTGTAGCTGGCGCTGAGACTGTGGGTCTTGTCTCTTGTAGCTGGCGCTGAGACTGTGAGTCTTGTCTCTTGTAGCTGACGCTGAGACTGTGGGTCTTGTCTCTTGTAGCTGGCGCTGAGACTGTGGGTCTTGTCTCTTGTAGCTGGCGCTGAGACTGTGAGTCTTGTCTCTTGTAGCTGGCGCTGAGACTAAGTCTTGTCTCTTGTAGCTGGCGCTGAGACTGTGGGTCTTGTCTCTTGTAGCTGGCGCTGAGACTGTGGGTCTTGTCTCTTGTAGCTGGCGCTGAGACTGTGGGTCTTGTCTCTTGTAGCTGGCGCTGAGACTGTGAGTCTTGTCTCTTGTAGCTGGTGCTGAGACTGAGTCTTGTCTCTTGTAGCTGGCGCTGAGACTAAGTCTTGTCTCTTGTAGCTGGCGCTGAGACTGTGGGTCTTGTCTCTTGTAGCTGGCGCTGAGACTGTGAGTCTCGTCTCTTGTAGCTGGCGCTGAGACTGTGGGTCTTGTCTCTTGTAGCTGGCGCTGAGACAGTGGGTCTTGTCTCTTGTAGCTGGCGCTGAGACTGTGGGTCTTGTCTCTTGTAGCTGGCGCTGAGACAGTGGGACTTGTCTCTTGTAGCTGGCGCTGAGACTGTGGGTCTTGTCTCTTGTAGCTGGCGCTGAGACTGTGAGTCTTGTCTCTTGTAGCTGGCGCTGAGACTGTGAGTCTTGTCTCTTGTAGCTGGCGCTGAGACTGTGGGTCTTGTCTCTTGTAGCTGGCGCTGAGACTGTGAGTCTCGTCTCTTGTAGCTGGCGCTGAGACTGTGAGTCTTGTCTCTTGTAGCTGGCGCTGAGACTGAGTCTTGTCTCTTGTAGCTGGCGCTGAGACTGAGTCTTGTCTCTTGTAGCTGGCGCTGAGACTGTGGGTCTTGTCTCTTGTAGCTGGCGCTGAGACTGTGAGTCTTGTCTCTTGTAGCTGGCGCTGAGACTGTGGGTCTTGTCTCTTGTAGCTGGCACTGAGACTGTGAGTCTTGTCTCTTGTAGCTGGCGCTGAGACTGTGGGTCTTGTCTCTTGTAGCTGGCGCTGAGACTGTGAGTCTTGTCTCTTGTAGCTGGCGCTGAGACTGTGGGTCTTGTCTCTTGTAGCTGGCGCTGAGACAGTGGGTCTTGTCTCTTGTAGCTGGCGCTGAGGGATGGGTTTCTCAAGCACAGTGCTGTATAGGGAGTGATGTGGAAGTGAGACTTAATCTCCTTTGGGGCTTTTCCTCAGTCTGCTCCTGCAAATAGACTGCTGCAGAGGCTACAGCCTGCTAGTTCACACGAGAGGGGAGAGGGGGGGGTGGGGGGGGGGGGGTTCTGAATGAATGTGTGTGTTTATGTGTGTGTGTTCATCTTTCTTTCTTTCTTTCTTTCTTTCTTTCTTTCTTTCTTTCTTTCTTTCTTTCTTTCTTACTTTCCTGCTTTCCTTCTTTCTTTCTTTCCCTCTTTCTTTATTTCTTTCTTTCCTTCTTTCTTTCCTTCTTTCTTTCTTTCTTTCTTTCTTTCCTTCGTTCTTTCTTTCTTTCTTTCTTTCCTTCTTTCTTTCTTTCTTTCCTTCTTTCCTTCTTTCCTTCTTTCTTTCTTTCTTTCTTTATTTCCTTCTTTCTTTCCTTCTTTCTTTCCTTCTTTCTTTCTTTCTTTCTTTCTTTCTTTCTTTCTTTCTTTCTTTCTTTCTTTCTTTCTTTCTTTCTTTCCTTCTTTCTTTCTTTTCATCTTTCTTTCTTTCTTTCTTTCTTTCTTTCTTTCTTTCTTTCTTTCTTTCTTTCTTTCTTTCTTTCAGTAAATACTAGTAGCTCTACTTAATCAACTGGAATTATTAGTGGGAGAAGATGTTGATGGCTGTGATAAGGGCAAATGAAGTGGGGTTGCTGTGGATTCCAGGAGAACATCTATAATTGAAGCTCTACCTTGATGCTTTGGTCCCACTCAAGTCATACTATTTGAACATTTCAGCCCTTGACTTGGCATCAAACTGGGACTTGGAATATCTGTGGTGCAAAGCAATGTGTAGCACATGTAGTATGTGCAGGCCTATCTTGCTATTGGCTACTGTCTGCCGTTCCGCTATGGATAAAATTACAAAATATATTTATGTTGTATATTTTTATTTTTATTTTGTTTATTTGTTGTGCTAGCAGAATAAACAGATAATCTCTCCATGGACTACCACCTTCAGGCTCTCCAAAGTAATGATGAGGAAGTGAGGTCAGAGTCATTAGTTATAAGAAAGTCGTCAATCACTTTGTCAATTGTCTCACAGAATTTGTCATCATGTAACAGTGTGCAATCCAGTATCCAGGATGGCCGTGTTTTTTTGTAGGAGAGCAAATGAGAGCATGAAGCAATGGGGCACGATCAGATATCACTATAGTTGAGTACTCCACACCCAAGTAATTATCTATTCAAAAGTAATAAATTCTTGAAAAAGTTTTATGAACCTGAGAGTAAAAAGAAAACGTTTTTCATTGGGATGGAGGAAGCGCCAGGGATCCATACATCCAACAAACCAACGCATGGCCTTAAGCGACGTCAAACTATTTGATCTAGGTTACAAATGTGTCGCGCTCCTGTAAGGACGCGAGCTCTAAATAGCCTCGGGCGTTCGATGTTCCTCGCTGCAGCAGGGCCTTGTGGGAACGGGTGGGGGGGGGGGGTTCCACGGTTTGGGCCGGATACAGTACCAAGCAGCATAGACCATGTTCCAACCGGCAGATACAAGAGAACGCCAGCACGTTTGGCAGTCTGTGCACCCCCTGCGGTTTGAACTGTACGCCACCCTAGCATGGGGTTATATGTTGTTTTCTAAGAGGTGTTGCATTAGAGGAGAAACCTCCCAACTGTCTCTTGTCTCTTGTAGGTCACCAGTAAGTGTGCTGCTACAGCATTCGATTAGGTCCCAGTCAAGAGCCACTATAAAGGGCAAAATCACATCATGATCCATCTCATCAAGAGAGCATTTCTAAGTGCTGCTGATATTTTTGGCAGGCAGAGGGGAATGTACAGAGGTTAAGATTGATTACTGTTATGATTATACAGAGATATTATTCTGTTATTGACATATGGGAGGAGCGGCCTTGGCAGGGAAACTGTCCTCTCAGCAGAACGCGTCCCCGCTCTCGTCCCCCGGCAGCCACGGCACGGGGACACGCCAGGAAATTATGTCCAAGATTTCCATGTAGTGAGGTAATGTGCTGCCTGTCATAATGTAGCGATCTGTGTCTCATTCTCTCCTCTCCTCTCCTCTCCTCTCCTCTCCTCTCCTCTCCTCTCCTCTCCTCTCCTCTCCTCTCCTCTCCTCTCCTCTCCTCTCCTCTCCTCTCCTCTCTTTTTGTCTCCTCTCCTCTCCTCTCCTCTCCTCTCCTCTCCTCTCCTCTCCTCTCCTCTCCTCTCCTCTCCTCTCCTCTCCTCTCCACTGCACTCTCACCTCTCATCTCATCTCCTCTCATCTCATCTCCTCTCTTTTAGACTCCTCTCCTCTCATCTCCTCTCTTTTAGTCTCCTCTCCTCTCCTCTCCTCTCCTCTCCTCTCCTCTCCTCTCCTCTCCTCTCCTCTCCTCTCCTCTCCTCTCCTCTCCACTGCACTCTCACCTCTCATCTCCTCTCCTCTCATCTCCTCTCATCTCATCTCCTCTCTTTTAGACTCCTCTCCTCTCCTCTCCTCTCCTCTCCTCTCCTCTCCTCTCCTCTCCTCTCCTCTCCTCTCCTCTCCTCTCCTCTCCTCTCCTCTCCTCTCCTCTCCTCTCCTGTCATCTCATTACATTACATTACATTGCAGTCATACAATGACCTTCTACTTGCCATATCTCAAAAGTGCATCTCCTTTCTAAAGCGTAAGACTAAGAGCATACTCTAGTGCTGAAGGCAAAGTGCAAGGATAGCAATCTAAAATACAATACTGCTTAAGAGGGAGGATCGTTGTAGTACTTCTTGAAGAGATGAGTTTTGAGCCTGCGATGAAAGATGGGCAGCGACTCTGCTGTCCTGACGTGAGTGGGCAGTTCATTCCACCACTGCGGGGCCAGGACAGAGAAGAGCCGTGACCGTGTCGATTGACCGCAGGGGCCTCGGAGTGACGGAGAGACAGAATGTAGCGGTCGGGAGGGGGTGTAGGGTTTGACCATGGCCTGGAGGTAGGAGGGGGCTGTTCCTTTCATTGCCCTGTAGGCTAGTGCCAGAGTTTCAAACTGGATGCGAGCCGCTACAGGGAGCCAGTGTAGGGAACGGAGAAGGGAAGTTGTGTGGGAGAACTTGGGGTGGTTGAACACCAGGCAATCAACAGCTTTCTGGACAAGTTCCAGGGTTTTAATGGCTGACGCCGGGGTTTAATGGCTGATGACGGGGCCCCAGCAAGGAGGGAGTTGCAGTAATCCAGACTCCTCTCCTCTCATCTCCTGTCCTCTCCTCTCATCTCCTGTCATCTCATCTCCTCTCCTGTCCTCTCTGCTCCTGTCCTCTCCTCTCTTGTCCTCTCCTGTCCCCTCCTCTCCTGTCTTCTCCTGTCCTCTCCTCTCCTCTCCTGTCTTCTCCTCTCATCTCGTCTCCTCTCCTGTCATCTCCTCTCCTGTCCTCTCTTCTCCTGTCTTCTCCTGTCCTCTCCTCTCTTGTCCTCTCCTGTCCTCTCCTCTCCTGTCTTCTCCTGTCCTCTCTCCTCTCCTGTCCTGTCCTCTCATCTCCTCTCCTCTTGTTTCCTCACCCCAGGCCTAGTACCATTCCCTCTGCAGCGTACTCCCCTTCACATCAAAAAGCATGACTTTTGCCCATTCACATCTCCAGTGATGAAACAGACTTTTTCGTCCTTTCATGTCTACATTTTTGAACTCAATACTCATCCTACCTCTCCTTTTACTGTCTGTAACTTTAATGTACAGAAAGTTGATACGAAGCCACGATCATACCACAAGATCCTCTTTTTTTTCTCATAAACTCCTGTTTAAATCTTTCGAATGATGACTTTGCCTTTTTTCCTGCAGATTTATGGTGTGAGTGTTTAATTCCATCTGGACGTCCCTAACTGCAGGTCTAAATCATCTGTCACTCCCGGTTGACACTGGCTCTCAGGGTCTCTCATTATATCCCAACACAACTCGGCAGTTTGCGCTTGACTTTTTTTGTGTGTAGAAAAACACTGTAAAGTAATTACTGCATTAACAATGTGTTATTAATATGTTATTACACAGTCGTGTATTGTAATTAATTGGTTATAGAGTTGAGTGGTTATAGATGTGAGTTAGGCCTTATTCCACTTATTGAAAAAGACCTATGTGTAACAATCACCAAATCATCATCAATGAGATATGAGATTACAAAGTGATACCATGGTAATCACAGATGTATTACAGAAAACAGAGTTACTTCATATAAAGTGGTTTGTTCTGTGGATACTAGGATGCAAGTACAGTCGTGGTACAGCATTTTATTGTTTTCAGAGAGTTTGGGGTGATTTGTTTGATATAATTGGCTGGTTCTGTATGAGGAGCAATACACTAGATAGATTTACCTTTGAGGCTGGCCGGGGGAAAAAGTATAGTTTGTTGTTATCAACTGGTATTGCTGACAATGGCTAATTTTGGGGCCAAAGTGGGGTTTTCGTGTTTTGTTTATGGAACACGTTCAACTGGGATGTGACGTTGACCCGGGCACCAAATCCCCCTCCGATACAAATGGAATGCAGCATTAGAACTGACAGTCTGGAAGGTTCTATGGTTGGGCTGTTGTTAGAACTGACAGTCTGGAAGGTTCTAAGGTTGGGCTGTTATTAGAACTGACAGGATGGAAGGTTCTAAGGTTGGGCTGTTGTTAGAACTGACAGGATGGAAAGTTCTAAGGATGGGCTGTTGTTAGAACTGACAGGATGGAATGTTCTAAGGCTGGGCTGTTGTTAGAACTGACAGGATGGAATGTTCTAAGGCTGGGCTGTTGTTAGAACTGACAGGATGGAATGTTCTAAGGCTGGGCTGTTGTTAGAACTGACAAGTTAGAAGGTTCGAAGGCTGGGCTGTTGTTAGGACTGACAGGTTGTAAGGTTCTGGTTGGGTTGTTCCCACTAAAGCTCACTGATGCTGACAAACACACAGCCAGGGAAGAGCAGTAACAGACAGTTCCCCCTGGAAGCAGGTGGCTGGTTTGTTCCAGCTCCATCCGGTAGACAAGATCACACATTTTGGTTTGCTTTAGTTTGGTTGTGATACTCACTGTGGGCAAACGGTCTTGCCCACTCTTCAAGCATGGCCTCACATCTCTTTAATTACTAGGCTGTGATTGGCTTATGTGTCAGAATGACCAATCGAGAGCATGTTTTTGACTAATTACTGTAATTAGGACCCTCTCCTCCTTCCCTCGGCACAAAGACCCGATCAGAGGATCTCTGGTTCAGCTCCCATCAGAGACGAGGACAATAGCTGGAGCCACCAGGGACTGAAATAATGAAGGGCTGTAGACTGTAATAGCATGCTGTCTGTTATGTAGATAAGTGGTGAAATTTACTCCGCTCAGTTCTACCACCTTAGTAGAATCTGCAAGGCTGTTATCAGCGTGTTTTTCTACTGGACTTGGTGTTGATTTGAATTTGAGTTTTGATTTGGCTCCGTTCGCAGTAATGAATTGCCTGGTCAGCTTTCAGTTGCTTTGTTGGGTTTTAATTAATTGCAAGCCTTGCGTGAGATAATTAAGAATCATTCCGAGTATCTTTGCATTCAGAGTCCTGATTTTCTGCATGAAAGTGTGTTGATCCAAATATTGACATTGTATTAGCATCGGTTTGCTGAAAGGTGATGTGTTGCTGTTCCAGTACTTTAGATGGTGAACTGCCACTGTGTCCCTTACTCAGCACAAGCCCCTTGACTAATGTAGTGGGCGGCCATAAGATACATCAGGCCTATAAAAACACCAGCAGTCCAATAGATCCCGTTTCCCGTTTCCATAAATACCCTCTGGTATTGATCAAGACGGTCTTGGGTTTCTCGGCGGGGTTGGTTTCCTCTCCCAAGCCCTCTGCTGCAGTGATAACTTCCTCCAGAAATCATTTAACCTTCATCCTTCCTCTCATCTTCATCCTCTGCATGCATTGTGGCAGAATGTCTTTTTTTATCTTGATGACGTGGAGGGTGTATTTCACATCAAATTAGTTAATTTACTTACTTCTGGTGATTCCGTTCTCAAGACGTGAGAGTCGCTGTTTGCTGAGTATTATAGATGTGTGTAGTGTGTACCTCAGTTTTACTACCTCAGTTTCATTCCCTTATTTGATATAATATCTCAACAAAAGTCTCAACAAAGGAGACATTTATTACCTTGCAGCGAAAATAATGTCTGTGTGATTTGAATTACTGCCACTAATATAGTTTCTGCACACTTGTCGATTAAGTAGGGCCATTTCTGGGTGACGGGGGAATCGAGGGTTTGTGTTCCTGTGATAAAGTGGCCTCGATTTGTATGAATAAAAGAAGCACTGAGTCAATTAAATTCAATTTATTTCTCATAAAATGGATACCAATCGCGGCATAACCTGCAGCACACGGGCAGATTACGTTCTGGAGCTTAATCTTTGTCTTTCAACAGATTGTCTTCCATGAACAATCTTCCCTGGAACATTTGTTGTTGTTGTCATTGTCAGTTTATTTCCCGGAGTCTTTGTATGAGTTTAGTCAAAATGCAAGAGCAGGTCTGTGAAGGTTTGCTTCTGTGTGAGAGACACAGATCTCTCAGTTAATCTGCTTACTGCACTTCCTAGTTCGCCAGATGTTCCAAAGACTGTACTCTACAGGTATAGGGTCACACGTGGTGTGGGCCAAAGCAGCCACCGTAGTTGTCCTGTTCGCCTGCCCTGACACCTCACCTATCTCATTTCATCACAACTCTCACAACTCTGCCATCTTGAATGGTGTTCATGTATGAATGAACACAATATCCTCCACTGGATTTAGTGCCAGAGGATTTCTTAAGGAAACGTTGGATTAGGCCGAGCAATGAGGTCTTAGCCTGGACCTCCCACGCAGAATTTAAGACAGCTGTCTGTCATTTAGACAGGTCTGTCTGAAGGCAAAATACATGACTGTACACAATGTTGTATTTCAGGTAAAAGCATATCTTAGAAAACACAGTGATCTAGTTTGGAACATCCCTTTAGCAACAACAAGCTTGAGAAATTAATGAAAGAAGTATGTTTTTTTATTGCTCTTTGGATTGTGAGTTTCACTGTGTATCTGTGAAACTTTGCCTGGGCAGAAAAGGCTGTATCGTTAGTAGAGTTTAATGTGGGTTTTGGCAGCTACCGGGCGTCAGACCAGTTTGAGGATTAGGGCTTGTACGCCAGGCTCAGATACAACAGCTAAGAAGGTATTTAGCTATTTCAGAACAGATTTCTTTTTTCTGTAATTACCTATTTAATGTCTAAATTAGAGTCTTGAACATTTATAACAAGACACGCATTCTCTTGACTTGTTGGCTGTTGTATCTGAACCTGGTATATAAAATCATCTCAGAGTAAAAGTACTGATCTGGGACCAGATTTAACTTCCTACCCTGGGGTACCTGACCGGCACGACGAAGTTCTACAACACCGATACAGCAGAGCCACTTATGGCTGTGTACAATCAGACCAGTTAACTGGTACAGTTGATGAGACCTCACTACATACAACGATATGACAGTTCTTTATGAATTGTCCATTGAGTATACGAGTGGATCTTCCATTCCTGTGCTGCTGTCTTCTCCCTCCATCTTCCACACTTCTCCTCACCATCCTCCCTTCTCCTCCTCTCTCCCTCCCTCCTCCTCTCTCCCTCCCTCCTCCTCCTCCTCTCTCCCTCCCTCCTCCTCCTCCTCCTCTCTCCCTCCCTCCTCCTCTCTCCCTCCCTCCCTCCTCCTCCCTCCCTCCCTCCCTCCCTCCCTCCTCTCTCTCTCCCTCCCTCCTCCTCTCTCCCTCCCTCCTCCTCTCTCCCTCCCTCCTCCTCCTCTCTCCCTCCCTCCCTCCTCCTCCCTCCCTCCCTCCTCCTCCTCTCTCCCTCCCTCCTTCTCCTCCTCCTCCTCCCTCCTCCTCTCTCTCTCCCTCCCTCCCCCTCTCTCCCTCCTCCTCCTCTCTCCCTCCCTCCCTCCTCCTCTCTCCCTCCCTCCCTCCCTCCCTCCCTCCCTCCCTCCCTCCCTCCCTCCTCCTCCTCCTCTCTCCCTCCCTCCTTCTCCTCCTCCTCCTCCTCCTCCTCCTCCTCCTCTCTCTCTCCCTCCCTCCCTCCTCCTCCTCCCTCCCTCCTCCTCCCTCCCTCCTCCTCCTCTCCCTCCTCCCTCCTCCTCCTCCCTGTAGCTGGTCAAGTCCCTTCCCTGGCACAGGCTGAACTGGATCTGTTTCTCTTTATGTCCCCATCACAGCTCATCATGTAATCATGTTTGCGCAGATCTCAAGATAAGGCTGGGTAATCCCTGCCCCTTCCACCCCTGAGAACCCAGAGCCATTCAGAACCACGGCCGCCTGTCTACCTGCCCCCCCACCCCACACACACACACACACACACACAGACACACACACACAAGCCAGACGCAAGGTACTTTACACAGCTGTATTGAAGACGCAAGATTGTCTTCTGTTCCTGGGCTATTGAAAACATGATGGCTATGCGATAGCCTGTCAGATTTTAGTATAGAGTACTTTAGTTTGACGTAGAAATATCTCTTAAGCTTCATAATTCAAAACGATTGGTTTTGTTTCTAGACTGTTTTTTTTTGCCTCTTAGTTGTGAGTCTTTTCACACAGCAACTGTATATATATGTCAAATATATATATAAAGTATATATATGTCAAATTCATTGCTTGTCAGCCCTCGTATAGGATGGCAGTGAGGACATGTGAGTGGTTGTGTTAGCTGGTTCTAGTCCATGTGCTTTGCATGGCTCAGGATATAATACAGTACACAAGATACTTTCATAGAGGAGACAAATATATTGAGATGACCCATTCAGATGACACAGTAAGCTTAAAGGTGCAGTGTGTGATGACTGGTGGCATCTAGTGGTGAGGTTGCAGATTGCAGCCAACTGAATACAATCACATGGTGCAACATGGCGCCCCCCGAGGGAAGAACCCGCTCCCTGCAGTAATCAAATGATTCAGAATCGATTCATGAATCCCCAAATCGATCTTTTATTTAATGAATTTAATGAATGAATGAATAAATTAAGGAATGAATAGTTAATTAATGAATTCAATGATTCATTCATTCATTTTTGGAAATCAGTATCGATACCCAGCCCTAGTATTGATGTGTTGCATAATTTGGCAGTCATGTAATTAAGGTTACAGCTAAAAAAAAAAAAAAAAAGGTTTTAGTAACACTAATCGATATTGAATCGAATCGAATTGAATCGTGATAATCGACAAATCGATACCCAGCCATACTTTGCAATAAGATTAAGATATACGTCTAAGACGCATTTTCGCTATTCCTAATTATCAGAAGAGACATCTCTCTCTCTCCGCTGCTCCTAGTGTGTTGCCAGCAGACAACCCTGCTGTGAGTGGAGAGAAGGAAACGCTCAAAAGTGTGGTTGCTCGTTTCCGCAAGTGCAGTTTCTTGCTCATGAGGGAGGAAACTCGAGCAATCTTTTGAAATATTTAGCAAAAGTGCATCACAGGCTACACATGGAGAAACGCTGTAGGCTAAACCGCTTTACACTGCCTAGTAGTTTTCTCATTGCCAGTGTAACCGAGTGAAAAATGGAGTAGCTGGTCACTCCTCAAAGGAGCGCTGACAGTCCCTCCTAGAGGGACGTACCTGTTGGTGAAACTGTCAGCGCGTCCGCCTCCCAAGTGGGAGACCTGGGTTCTAATCCCGCCCCGGGCATGCCGAAACAAATAGGTTACAATGGTGCCGTGACCCGGATGTCCAGTGGTGTGGGTTCTAATCCTGTCCTGGGCCTACTGAAACAGATGGGTTACACCAGAAATATGCACAGGGACATTGATTTGACTTTAGCTGTGTCAATCGATTGATCGTAGAAACTGTTGTGAGTTGCTGTGCGTCATTGTCGTAAGGAGTCTCTGAGCACACTCATGCGGCATGAGACAAAAAAGAAAAGGCACATTCAATGCGGAGCCTCAATCAATCAATTGGGTGGTTACAATTCTGTTTTGTTCCAATGTTAGGTAGGCTAACATTTGGTCTGGTCACCCTACCCACACAGAGCTAAAATTATACAAACATGAGTTAATGATTTAAAGAAGTCATTCGCCTGCTAAATTGTTTGGCTACAAATTTGAATGATTTTGCAACTTTTACCGTAGAATGTCCTGCAGTGCATAAGATACTTTGTTTCTTGTTACATTTGTTTGTTATTAACTAGGTTAATCGCTAGAAAAGTCGTTGTTACATGCAGCCCTACTAGATATAAAGGGCTCATTCTAAGGTAACAAAAACACAACTGTTCTTATTTTCAGGGGATAATACACTAATTAAAACATACTCTACATATTAATATTATATTCAATTAATGCCAAGTCTGTTTCCGCAAGATGCCACTATATTCTACACAGTGCACTTTTAAGAAGATAAATACTGAAATATTGCTGTCATGCAGAATTGTCAAACTTCTTCAGTTTAGATATTGGCCGGGTTTCCCGAACGAGTTAAGAAGCACTTAACTCCAAAGTACTTCTTAACTCCCATACAAAGGGTTGCTTAAGAAGGGTTCCTTAAGAAATGTCCTAATCGGAAAACGTGGCCATTGTCTTTATCAATAAATTCACCTCCTCCACAAGTCATTTAAAGGGGACAGATATCACTGACATCTTAGCATTTTAAACATGATCTAAAGCAGATAAATGACAGTGAATTTACAATAGGACGGCCATTTAGCAGCTAAGCTGTCATATCAGTTGTGACCACAGAACTTCTCTTTGACTTGACCTCTGCTGCCATGGTGGTGGTGGTAGTGGCCAGACAGAGGCTCATCCTGGCGTGACTCGGACAATCCTCACATCTGAGCCGACACTCCAGGCTTCCACCTCGTACCCCTCCCCCTCACACACACACACACACACACACACACACACACACACACACACACACGCACACACACCCACAGACCTGCAAACTAGCACTACCATCATTACTTCTAGAGCTGCTACTAGAGCTAGATGGGCTTACTGACTTTTGCTTTACCACCACAACAACATGTACTACTTCAGTTTTTCATGTATGGATCAAGCAATCCTTGTAGCACCTTAAAATTCAGATTCTGAGATTGAAATAATATTTATAAGTCTAACATTTAGATATGCTGTTTTACAGTGCTTGTGTGTAGAACTATTTTAAGTACGACACTGTCAGGCGTGCTTAGTGTAGGTGTGGTTGCAATCTATTTTTACCGTGCTAATTTTATTATTGTTAGGGTCAGATATCGTGGTCAGGGCTGGTTCACTGACTATAGGGTAGACAATGGTTACTAGATTGTAATTATAATGCTTCAGTATAAATATTGTAGCTCAAAGTGTTACATATTTCCTCCAGATTCAGATTCTTGATATTTAAGCTAACTGTATCCTACCAGTCCTCCTTCAAAACAAGCTTTCACACATCGCAGACTGTCATAACAGTACTTAAGACCAGCTGGAAGTCAAATGCATATTTGGACATTAAATAATTCATATGGTGTGAATGATTTAGCTTGTCTCACATGCAAAGTGTGCCATTCTTCGGGGTATGGCTGTGCTACGTAAGCGCAGTAAGCAAGTGCACTCTGGGTATTTCCACTTTTCCATATTGTCTAAGTAGATTATGTCAACACTAGCCTACCCACCAGGCTGGTTGTGAGTCTGAATCGTAGTGAGTTGAGCACGCTACACAGCAGCTCCTAGCTCATCATGGCGAGAGGCCTTCCTAGAACCTCACGGGAGGAGGCGTTTTCTTAGAACAGGTGACGACAGGTGCTGTCTGCTATGCGCAAGGGCAAGGGGGCGTGTATACGGTAGGCAGATATAAACCCCGGTCTCTTGCTCAGAGCTGTAAGTACAGGGACCTGGCGCTGTCTCCGCGTCAGGACATAGCAGGATAATTGTAATAGGATTTGGTTGCTATCTATAGTAAGGATAGAGAAGGTTAGAAGTGGTTACTCATTCTTTCCTCAACAGGAAGAATCAACCAATAATCTGATACTACACGTCAGTCAACGTAATTCTACACACCTCCGGTGGAAACTCGGCATCGGAAATAAAAAATGCCTGTGCTGGATGTATGTTCTTTGGAGGACGCTGAGTGTGCATAATTGTGCCACTAGTATGAGCCTCTGCCATTCGATCTGGCCGGTGTCCGCATGTTAGAGTCGGTTCGATGACATGATCATGTTTTACCTTTTTCTGACGTTTGAGATTCTGCAAGGTTTTAGAAATCTGTACTGTAGTTGTTTCACGAGGAAACAAGCAAACAGAAAAGGGATTGTATTGATCTGTCTGACTCACCGGATGTAGGTTTTGGGGATAAGCCTTGTCATTAGTTTATTACTGCCCAATCAGTGGCGATGTGAGATTCTTCTGGCCCAATCAGATTCAATCCAGACTACGTGAAACAACAACAACCTAGCAACCGCTCTGCGCAAGATGATTGTGATTGGTTTAAAGATTCGCAGCACCCCCGCCTCCCACTTATCTACGAATGAGTCCAACCAGACCTTTGTCCAGCCGTTAAACAAAGTGTGGAGGTGACCATGACTCACAAGGGCAAGGGTCACATTAGTGTCATTATCTTCGAGACGGAGTTATCGGAGCTCCACGTTGGACATGGCTCTTACACCCGCTCCCACTTCCTTAAGTGTTCTTTGAATGAAGAACCCTCAGCACTGGAGCACGGAACATAATAACTGCATTACTGTCTTTACTATGCACACCTTTAATCCTGAACTAAGAAAATAGATGAGTTACTACTCTACATCTTCCTAGTAGACCTCAGGTGAATACCAGTGGAGTAGTAGTACTGTGGTGGAGAGCGCTTCCATTTTCTCTCCCAGTGCAAGTACAGTAAGATTATTTTAGTTTATGAGTCGGCTGTATCACGGGGTAATTCTCCTCTGCAGCTGTGATTAAGTGAGTTCTGTGTGGAGGTCATGAGCATGTGACGACAGCGTCAGTGCTGGACTGGGTACTGGAGCCAGGAAAGAGAGAGAGAGGGGAGGGGGGGAGAGGTGGAGGAGGAGAGATGAAGAAGTGGGAGAGAAGGGATAATTAGTTGTAAGAATTACTTACTAGGAGAAAAGAGAGATAGATAGATAGATAGATAGATAGATAGATAGATAGATAGATAGATAGATAGATAGATAGATAGATAGATAGAGAGAGAGAGAGAGAGAGAGAGAGAGAGAGGGGGGGGGGAGAGGTGGAGGAGGAGAGATGAAGAAGTGGGAGAGAAGGGATAATTAGTTGTAAGAATTACTTACTAGGAGAAAAGAGAGATAGATAGATAGATAGATAGATAGATAGAGAGAGAGAGAGAGAGAGAGAGAGAGAGAGAGAGAGAGAGAGAGAGAGAGGAGGGGGGGGGGAGAGGTTGGAAGTCATCCAGAGTTACCTTACAAGGATATACAGTACACATTGGCTAAATATACAGGGAAACTTGACCTGTCCTTGATAACAAAGTAAACACACTGACACACACACACACACACACTCTCTCTCTCTCTCTCTCTCTCTCACACACACACACACACGCAATTTCTCTTTCTCTTTCTCTTTCTCTTTCTCTTTCTCTTTCTCTCTCTCTCTCTCTCTCTCTCTCTCTCTCTCACACACACACACACACACACACACACACACACACACACACACACACACACTCACTCACTTAGTGAGTTTCAGTTGTTCAGTTGTCTTGGATGTCAGTGGTTTTGCTCATTATTGTGTCTGTATATCAAACTATAACATCATAACTTAGTTAACAAACAGCTGAGGGAATGTCATTTACAATCTTTAAGAAAGATTGAAGCATTGAAACATTTGCCTCTTTGCCATTTCTTCTATTATCCTGTCCTTGATTAGTGTATCCAGCAGGGAGGGGTGGAGCAGGATATTGTCATCCTGTCCCTTATTGGTGTATCGGACAGGGAGGGGTGGAGCAGGATATTGACTCATCGATCAACAATTTCTAAAGGCTCCTAGCATTCTGTGTCTCAGGGGATGAACAGTATTCTGTTATTTTTCCTCCCTACTTTATTTTATTACATTTTACATTTCATTGTCCTCCGCCTGATGAAATCAGAGGCTGTTGAAGTGGCACTCGTCTGTTGGTCTGTTCATTCATCTGTCTTGTGAGATGTACCACAGCCCACCACTAGGAGTGCTAGCCTCATACTGTGTGTCTCAGTACAGTAAGGGGTGTGACGATTAGGGATGAGACGGTATACCGTAAAACCGTGAACCGCGGTATAAAATGTCCACGGTATTAGAACCGTGACATTCCCTGTGTTTACGGTCTTACGTTTACGGTATTACACAATAATGCGCTGCTGAAACTTCACATTTCAAGTTGCTTGCAACAGTTAATTTTGTAATTTAATATAAGCTTGCTATTAATAAACTGAGCTTAATTACAATAGTGTGTATTTTTCATCATGTGTTGCACTGTAGTTCCTTCAAAGTAAAATACTTGTTTTTTTATGTGTGTTGGGGAGGTGAAATGCCGTATACCCTGAAATACCGTAAACCGTACCGTGTAACTAGATATCGTACCGTACCGTACTGTAATGCAAAAATCCATATCGTCTCATCCCTAGTGACGATACACTGATCTCAAGATATGATACACGATATTGGGTTCACAATATTGATACGGTATGATATTATAACAATATTTTAATCACAATTTGAATGATGAATATACGACAGGAAAAGTTGTCTTTTATTCAGAAAATGCAAAATGCAAAACAATGCTATTATTTGCCCTATAGTTCCAATGGACAATGGGTACACCTGCTCAAGCTTAGCTTGAAAGTTGGTTCCACTAGAACACATGCATCATACAGTAGATGTCCATGATGAATTGGCAAGGGTGGCTGTGTGTGTCTGGTAATGCTCCCATTCAGACAGATTTCCACCCGGTCTGTTCTCGACCGGGTCAATCACAACCGTTTATCTAATATGGGGCAAGCTTGATATGATGACTGTACTCACTTGATACGATGACTAACCCACGCTTCGCTGCTCTGATTGGTTGTAGGTCTATCCAATTGCGTGCAGAGGCATTTTTGTCTGAGACTGTTGACAACGCCCCTTAGGAATGGAAAGTGAACTGAAAATGTCCAGACCCTTTGCATTTTTGCAAACTGTGTCTGGCAAAGTGCACGTGTGCATCAGTTGGCCTGACGATGCCGTGTTGTCATCTTCCACACAGGATGGTCAGAGCTCACCTCTAGTTGTACTTGTTAGAAGTTGCTGTTGGCACTGCCAATGGATTTTGCTTTGAAAATTGAAGCTATGCTACAGTATGTGTACAGTCTATTCAACACAGGGTTGGTTGTCTGGTTCCACAGAGTTAAGAAATGCACTATACAAATAAAGCTTTGATTGATTGATTGGTTGATTGATTAAGACATCCCAACGTCCTGGCTTGTTTAAGTCATGGTTTTACATGTTAGGATTTTCATACATACAGAATATTTTATTCATTCAAAAATAAATACCACATTTCCACTATATCGTTGCCATAAAGGAAGGTGCATTATGGGTGGGGACCACATGTTTCTGAGCACTTCTATCTTTATACTACAATATACTTATAACTCCTACACAGTAACTCCCTCTAAATCAGTATCCCTTTCACAAAACAGTTGGAAATGGTAGGATAGACAGTTTAACTTAATATTTTCGCATACAGCATGAATAATGAAAAATGTAGGGCAGAAAATGTTACAGTAGCTTAGAACAGTATTCTAGTCATGGTTTGAGTTGATATGATTATAGATAATTAAATTAAGTGAATTAGTTCCACACCCTGTCCAGACTCTCTCATGACAGACAATTAATTCATGACAATAATAAAGTCTCATTAAGTTATGCTATTTCTAAATATTCAATAACACACATGCAGATGCTATTTATTTACATAATCAACCCTATACCAAATTTTGCCCTCAGGCCTTGAAATCCAATCAGCCTTACACAGTTGTATTCCTTTTTATATTTGGCCATATTCAAGCTGCTGTATAACATATTTTTTCATTAATCTAATTTTTCTCTCTCTTCCAGTTCTTGGCCGTTCTCTCCATCATGTTCATCATCTTGTCTACCATCGCGCTGTCGCTCAACACCTTGCCCGAGCTGCAGGTGGTGGACGAGTTCGGACAGTTCAACGACAACCCCAACCTGGCCCACGTGGAGGCAGTGTGCATCGCCTGGTTCACCATGGAGTACATCCTCCGCTGCCTGTCCGCCCCCAACAAGTGGAACTTCATCAAGGGCCCGCTGAACGTCATCGACCTGCTGGCCATCCTGCCCTACTACGTCACCATCTTCCTGACCGAGTCCAACAAGAGCGTCCTCCAGTTCCAGAACGTGCGGCGCGTGGTCCAGATCTTCCGCATCATGCGTATCCTCAGGATCCTGAAGCTGGCGCGTCACTCCACGGGCCTCCAGTCCCTGGGCTTCACCCTGCGGAGGAGCTACAACGAGCTGGGCCTGCTCATCCTCTTCCTGGCCATGGGCATCATGATCTTCTCCAGCCTGGTGTTCTTCGCCGAGAAGGACGAGGACGCCACCAAGTTCACCAGCATCCCCGCCTCCTTTTGGTGGGCCACCATCACCATGACCACCGTTGGCTACGGCGACATCTACCCGCAGACGCTGCTGGGGAAGATCGTGGGCGGGCTCTGCTGCATCGCCGGCGTGCTGGTCATCGCCCTGCCCATCCCCATCATCGTCAACAACTTCTCGGAGTTCTACCGCGAGCAGAAGAGGCAGGAGAAGGCCATCAAGAGGCGCGAGGCCCTGGAGAGAGCCAAGAGGAACGGCAGCATCGTCTCCATGAACATGAAGGACGCCTTCGCCCGCAGCATGGAGCTGATGGACGTGGTGGTGGAGAAGGCCGAGGAGAAGCGGCCCGTCGACAACCACCTCATGCCCAGCAAGTGGAGCTACCAGAAGCAAGGCGGCGGGGGCGGGGGTGGCGGGGGCGGGGGCGGCGGCGACGGCAGCCCGCGGGCCCAGCAGCCCAGGTACCAGGAGGTGGCCCAGCTGGGCTCCCCGGAGCGGCTCAAGGCCGTCAGAACCAGCCCGCAGCACCTGAACGCCCGGCGCCTGGAGGACACCTACAACAAGCTGACCCGCTCGCCCAGCCTGAAGCTGAGCCCCGGGGCGGCGGGGGCGACCCAGGAGCAGGCCAAGCGGCTGGAGCAGGGCCTGGAGATGAAGGCGGTGGGCGGCCGCGGCGGCGGCGCCGGCGGTTCCAGGTCCCCGCAGGCCAAGGAGAGAGGCGGCGCCGGCGTCAGGGACGCGGCCAGCGCCGAGAGCTTCTCCAGCTGCGCCACCGAGTTCAGCGAGGGGGAGAAGGGCTCCCTGCTGCCCAGCAGCGCCGGGGTCCAGAGGCGGCCCCCTCCGCTGGACCTCAGCCAGATCTCTTCCAAAGAGTTCCGGGGGTCCGAGAACATCCAGCCGGCTGTCATCATCAAGGAGGGGCTGTACGAGTTTGTGTGCGTCGAGCCGGACGGCAGTGGCGGCGGCGGCAGGGGGGAGGACAACCAGGCCTTCGACATGACCGTGGAGAGCGTCCGCAGCTCCGTCATCAGGGGCAACAACCAGCAGAAGACGAAGGCCCTCAAAGTCAACTTCATCGGATCCCAGGAGGAGGCGGCGACGCGGGCGGCCACGCCGTCCAGCGCGCCGGGGAGTTTCCCGCAGGCGCTGCTGCACGACGTGTCCCGCCCGCCCCAGTCGCTCAGCGCGGGCTGCATAGAGGCGGCGGCCAGGGGCTCGGAGGGGGGCGGTCAGCCGTCCGGCTTGAGCCACGCGGGGAGGAATCACACGGACAGGGCGGCGAGCGGCGCCAGTCCCCTGTCGCCCAAACCCGGCGCCCTCTACCACTCGCAGGACGTGACGGGGGCGGAGGATGGAGGAGGAGGAGGAGGAGGAGGGGAGGAAGCCGCCCAGAGCAGCCAGACGCAGAGCGGCGGAGTGGAGAACCACATCGTCCTGGACGGCGGCCTGCCATCGCCCTGTGAAACAAGCATGTGACGCTAACTCCGGTGACAGAGCAATGAAAGAGGGGGGGGGTGGGGGGGGGGGGGCAAACCAAGCCTGTAATGTTTGTGAGTAAAAGACAGAAGTACGCACTCGCACTGCTGTACCAAACGTTCCGAGGTCGTCATTGATGTCAGGCTCACAGTGCTGCACCAAAACCTTCTGAGGTCGTCATTGATGTCACTATTTTTAGTGAAGGCCAATGAGTCTGCTGTTCGCTGCAGAGAGCGGACATTGACGTATAGCTGTGGATTTTATTCACAAGGGGCTCCAAAGTGAGCAGAACAAATTTTAGTGTATAAATTGAAGTTTTTTTTTGTCCTTTCTCCTGTTCTTTTTATGTATCTATTGCAAGTTTTTTTCCCCCCGCTTGCTAAATATTTTGGACACTTGGTGATGAAGAAAGAATTTGGATTTTTTTCTTCAGAAATCCTCCGTATTTGTGGAGCAGTCCTTTCTGCAAGAATTGAAACAATGTGTTTTGTCACTTTTTAATGCTTCTCATGTCTTACACTGATATCTAATATGGCTTTGCATTTATTTGCCAAGGCCCAATTACAGCTCATGTCATTTGATCAGCTTAGATAGAGCTTTTTCAGTGAGGGACAAACTATACATGGAACGAGACACAGGGTCTTAGTTCTGTGATATGACAAATGAAACTTAGCAAATTAGAAGGGAATTGTAATAGTTTCCTCCTCAGTAGCTTGCCTGTATGGAAATAAGAACTGAAGACCCATGGAACAGTATTATCAATAGCCTATACATCAATATTTAAGACTGCATTTCAGTATTTCATGTTTTACTTTATATTCTGTTCAATATACAGTATTGGAACTCCCTTTTGGCTGTGCTGCTAGGCAACTGCGCTTCTGTTCTATGGGAAGTGCAACCAGGCAGGTGCATCATGGGGCACCTCTTGGACGTTCACATCAAAGGGACACATAAGTCTGACTGTCAGTATGCATTTGAAAATAGCACTTTGCTCAATTAGATTCAAACAATAACATATCGACTGAATAATCAGTCAGGCTTTCAAACACAGAGTGTTTGTGATCGAGTATCAGATCAACTTATCAAAAATGTATTGTAACTCTCCACAATGTATTTATGTTATATGCTGCCTTTTGCTTAGACAGAAGTGTAGACGGCTGGAGATGGTAGTTGGAATGAACACTGTGTGTATGCGTGTGTGTGTGTGCGTCTGTGCATTTGTGTGTGTTGTTTGATGTGTATTAATTGAGGAGTCACGCACATCCAAAAAGACCTTCAAGGCAGGTACTGGACCAGAAATATGCAAGAAAGAACCAGCACACTGTTCCATAGCTCCGTTTAGCTCCTTTATTACAATGTACATTTATTACAATGTAATCAATGAGCTGTAGGGAGCTAGAGTGTGTGGACCCTTGTTTGATGTGTGTACATGTACTGTATTGAATGGGGATGATCGTGGGCACGGCCATTCAGGCAGGAAGAAAGGGGGGGCACTGCCATCTAGAGACACAGGATATCAAGGCACTTTATTAACCACTAAGACTTCACGCCTGTCTCTAGCTGCAATCTCTATCAATATTGGAACACATTAATTCATTGTGCATTCAAGTATTGCATGGCTGACACACACACACAGTGCTAACTGATGGGCATCTTAACAGTTCCAGCTTCAGAAGAAAAGCTCATTGAGTCACGGAGCTGACAATCTGAATCATGTAAGAAATATATAAATGATGTGCTTTTATTGCTGTATATATCATAGAATTACGGTACAATATGTTTAGTTGGCTCAGTCATATAATTGACTCTATTTTTCTAATATTAAATTAATCAGGGCTGTCTTCATATTTCCTGATAAATTTATGAAATGTGTGCCTTTTCATAAATACACATTTATGAGAAGGCGAAAACCAATACAATTTGGCTGGTTCCTGGAAATCTCCACAGATTCCTAACTTTGCTCTTTTTAGGGAGACACGAGGTCGTGATATGCACGTATATGATGAGTTCTCAGGTTCTGTGTGCAACTTGGGAGCTTCGTCATGTTTTGGCCTGCGTTTCCCTGTCGAGCGTGATGGTTGATGTCAGTTCTTGTGCGTTGTGATTCAAGTCAGTGCATTCAGGGAGTTCGCTACCGTACTGACCCACCCACTGATACATATAACCCCACATCCATCCACAAGTCACTTGTCAAACGTCATCATTACCATTTCCGTTTGTATTTTTGTTATAATAACACATTTCTGTTGTACAGTTAGTATCTCAGATTCTCAAATCAATACGTACAACGACAACACTCAGTCTAGCGATCTGTCCCTCTATATCCTCTCATTATTGCCTGCTTTTGGTTCGTTGATGTTCCCTCATCCCCCGTTTACTTTGGTTGTTTAAACAGTATGTGACCATTAGACCTCTTTAATCGCAAGTCATCATAACTTGATAGTGAATGAATAGGAACGTATTGTTTCCAATGAGTTTGAAACAAATAAAACACATTGAAACAAATTAATGTGTTCATGTGATATTCTCTTGTTCTTTTCATATTTAATGAGTGGTCATCAAGTTTGAGATTGTCAGTACCAGAACAGAACATGAAGAAAGCAACTGAGTAGCAGGCTTCTGCAGATGTGGTCAGTATAGGCCTATGTGGTAGGAATCAGCATCAGGACCAGTGAGACCAGCTCAACAAGCTGAGGGACAAACTGAAGTCCATCCTGGATAACCCCTCCCATCCCCTCCAGGACGAGCTGTGGCAGATGGGGAGCAGCTCGCTTCAGGCCCATCCCACCCAAAGGTAGGACGATCCTTTGTGCCAGGAGGCATCAGATTTTACAACCGCGCTTGAGACCCCCTACCCACACACACACACACACATTTTTATAATGTTATAGTTTGCTATGTATAGCTATTTTGTTATTTTATAGTTATTTTCATAATTTGCATTAATTTTTTTCCTTTATTCACGTGTAGCCTATTGTTTTTGTCCACTTCTATTGATTGTGTGCCCTGAAGGTTTATGTATAGGCCTATATGCTATTTCTTTTATGTAGAATTCAATAAGTGGACAGCAACTCGCAACTTCCACAACGTGGTCACTCACTCTTGGGTGTGAAAGTGAAACAAGTCTCAAATTCTTATTCACTGATTTGCGTCAAACCAGGAACTACTGTTTACATCCAATCAGGAAAATGGGCGGCATCGGTACAGTACTTGTTCACAAAGATCAGTGAGCGCTACACGCTGCGCACAGTCGGTGAGTTGGGGAATTTAGTGGACTGCTTTGGAAGTGGGGACGATTGCGCAGAACCTGAAGCGCTGACTCTCATAAACAAGTCTGAATAGAGTCGGACATGAAAATTCCACACAATCAACTCCACTTATCAAAGTTTACATTTCACATGGGTTGATCGCTCCTCTTTCCTGGAGTGAATCCCCGGGGATAGCTTTGGATGTCCGAGGAGTTTGTCCAAAGCAGTCCCTTTAAAAATGAATGTATTTGTGGAATTCTGCTTGGTGACATGCAGAGTAGTGTGGTCTTTTGTGTTGGCTGGGTGGCGGTGGGTCGTGCGTCCCCAGGAGAAGGGGGTTGGGGGCCAGGTGTGTGTGATCACCGGAGCTGGGGGGGGTCTGGGACGCGTGTTTGCGCTGGAGTTCTCCCGCCGGGGGGCCACGGTGGTTCTATGGGACATAAATCAACAAGGCAATGAAGAAACGGCAGAGATGGTGCGACAAATGCACGGTTAGTGTTACTGCTTTTTCCTGCGGGTCAATTGTATATTTTTATACTGTATCATACTGTATTACATTAATCATACTGTATTACTCTCATGTAGTAATCATTTTATTAAGAATAATGAATACACTTCACTTTAGGTGGGACTGTGTTAAATTAAGGAGTTTAGGTGGGTTACAACATGTCTTTTGTCCTAGGATCGCGTTACAACTGTAGGCTAACTGACTTCAGAGACACTCAGAGACAAAGGAGAGACAAAGGAATGTTTTCTCGAGTAAACATTCCTTTGTCTCTGTGTGTCTCTGAAGTCAGTTAGCCTACAGTTGTAACGCGATCCTAGGAGGACACAGGAAGGACCCAAATAGCCCCTGTGTCCGGAAGGGGGCCAAAGACCAGCTGACACCTTGACCAGTCAGAATATCAGTTGAACCGTTTGTGACTATATTTGTGTTAATGAACATTCCCTGTATGCAAATTTGTTTGTCATGTGATTCCTGGCCTGAAGCCAGGACATATAAGCTCGGCGCCTCGTATGAGAAAGTAGTATTTGCCTCGAGATTTGACCCTGTGTTAGGCATGCTCAATAAAGTGATGATTCGACGTTTTGGGCCTCCTTGAAGTTCTGTTCCACACGAAGATGATGCTTTTGAAATACACTGCACAATGTCCACCATGCAAAGGCAATGGCTGCCTTAACGAATGAGATACAACTGCTAAATACTAACCTATCACCGAAACATTATAAAAGATTGAAATTAGTGTCAAAAGCATCTCCCAACCTCGTCCATGAGAATAATGCACTACAGTCTATTTTTTGGGAAATTCTGCTTTCAAAACCTAACTCCAACCCCAGTGGTAGAGGTAGAGGAGTATACCCACTTTATCTATCACCCACAGTATATACCCACCTCTTTAATGTAAAAACGGCAACATATATACTAGAGTTTAGTCAGAGTATACACTTCTTTAGTCACCACTACACCCCTGCTTAACTCTATCCCTAACCATAACCCACATATAAGGTATTTATGGCTAAAATTCTTGAAATCGGTACTAGTCACTGCCTTAGGGCAATATTACTGTCTGAACCTAGGCCTTTACTTCTGCCCACACAGCGTTCAAGTCGGTGGAAGCTGAGAGGCAATGTTAATCGAAATGTTCAACTCGACCGTTTTCTATCCTTCCGTCTGTCCACAGGGGATCGGCGTGGAGACGCAGCGTCGTTGCTTCAGCCCCCGGTGCACACATACGTGTGTGACGTCAGCAAGCGGGAGGACGTGTACCTCACTGCGGAGCGGGTGCAGCGGGAGGTGGGCAGCGTGGACATCCTGGTCAACAACGCCGGGGTGGTGTCGGGGCATCACCTGCTGGACTGTCCAGATGAGCTGATTCAACGCACCTTGACGGTCAACTGCCACGCCCACTTCTGGGTGAGTCAAGCGAGACGCAAGCGCCCATGTTCACCATGGCATGTTGCAGCAGTGTTGTTGGTAGCAAGGCCCTACGGATAGTGATAGAAATATCGCTGACCGTCTGGACATCTCTCTCTGATTTCAGACCACCAAGGCGTTTCTCCCCAGGATGCTGGAGATGAACAGTGGTCGTATTGTGACGGTCGCCCGCTCTCTGGGTCTGTTCACCACCGCTGGAGTTGAGGTCAGACTGGTCACAACACCAGCAATCATACATACACATCCACGTTTTAGACCCTTTACTCACTGGTCATGCATGAGGATAATTGGAAGACCCCGCACGCTAAACTTCCATTTCCTGATCAAGACTTACCGGAAAAAGATTCATACAGAATCGAGACGTCACATCCAGGAAGTGGAAGTCTATTGTCTAGTGCCTTCTGTGAAGAACCACTGTTAATTCACTGATACTTACTTTAGCATTAACACATACTTACTTTAACTTTAGCATTAATGCATACTTACTTTAGCATTAGCATTAACGCATACTTACTTTAATTTTAGCATTAACGCATACTTACTTTAACTTTAGCATTAACGCATACTTACTTTAACTTTAGCATTAGCATTAACGCATACTTACAAATTATGACAATACACTTCATCCGTTCCAGGTCCAGTTGTTCAATGGTTTTGGCCCGACCCACGGCTGTCACCCGCACACCTCATTTAAATCTCTGTTTAGTGTTTACACAGTCACATTAAAACTGCAGAGTGCAGATTAAGGCAGAATAAAGCACAAAAAAACAAAACAACAACTGATAATTGCTGTCATCTCCCTACCAGGACTACTGTGCCGGTAAGTTTGGTGCGGTGGGCTTCCACGAGTCACTGAGCCACGAGCTGAACGCGGCGCAGAAACACGGGATAAAGATGACCCTCGTCTGCCCGTCTCTGGTCGACACGGGCAAGTTCAAGGGCTGCAGAATCAGGTTTGTACATCTGTACACTACACAATCAAAAGGGCTACCCTCACTTACTGAATTAAACACACATAGACACACACACACACACACACACACCTTCTCTCCACAAGGATCAAGTAAAAACGGGTGTTTTATTGTTTTATTGTGTATTATTACTGTTCAGGAGAGAGAGGGCTCCTCCTCTGTTCCCGCCGTTGGAACCGGAGCAGTGTGTGAAGCAGGCCATGCGCGCCATCCTGACTGACCAGCCCGTGGTCTGCACGCCTCGGGCCACCTACATGGTCACCTTCATGAAGACGTTAGTATGCGCAGGCACACACACACACACACACACACACACACACACACACACACACACACACACACACACACATATGGCTGTCTGCCTGTATCTACAGATGTGTAGCTAAACGTATTATCTTCATGTATTTTTATCGATTCATCATAGTCACTCAAATCATGAATGTGTGTTTTTCTCTCAGGGTCTTGCCCTTCGATGCCATCGTGTGCATGTACAGGTTTTTGGGAGCTGACAAGAGCATGTACCCCTTCCTAGCCCACAGAACGGACATCATGAACAACAACGAATCCAAGTCTGATATCTAGCCGTCTCTCTGTCTGTCTGGGATATAGTCTGGAGTCAAGCATCACAACACATTGGCAGAGGGGCGGAGCCGGAACTTTACCGTTCAAATCCTGCTGCATTTGAACATTATTTCATCAGGAGCGTATAGTCGGGACTAAATGAAAAACTCATTTAGGTAATACACTTTGCCGTTTGTGTAATAAAAACCTCCATGAAGTGAGAGTTAACGTGGAATAAAGTCCAAGGAAATTGTATTGTGTGCCAGATGTACTACCGACAACATGCATGAGTGCAGGACTCATTAGCAATACTTGAAAAGTGGAAAGCTATGGTCAGTGACCTATCGGAAGCCAATCAGCCTCCCCGCACTGCCCACTATCTGCGTGGGCCAATCATCGTCCTTGAACAAAATCCGATCGGATTCTCATTGGTGTCCACGAATATCATAGGTTGTTCCCAGAAGTACTCGCCGCATAGAGAGCTTCAGGGAACTCAGATTATCTGGGATGTGTCCAGATGGCAGGAACATTCTGGATATAAAATGAATATTATCCATACAGTTGCTAGATTTGATAGATTGATTTATTGATGTTTCGTGTCCTTCAATAAACACGTTACTACGTGCTCAAGTCTTGTTGCTTTTGTTTTTTTAGCATTTACTCTTGGGAGATTTGCTGTTGTAAACATGGAGGGATTTTGCAACATTGTGTGTCGTAAAGATAAGGATAAGAAAGCAACAGCAGTTATCTGGATATTGACAGATGGAGACACATGTTCAGTGCTGAATCCTCATCTTGAGCGTATGGTTCTGGGTGTTGATTTTGCATGTTCTCCCTGTGCTCTCTCGGATTCCCTCCACATAGAACCCACAATATGAAAAACATGCAGGAGAACAGATGCTCTCCAGTCCTGACCCTGACCAGGACCTGGACTGAGGACTTGGACTTGGTCCCCGTGCGCCACTGAAGAGGCTGTTTCTGGTCCTGGCTGCCCCTGGAGGACAAATAATAATAAATTCCACCGGCGACCCCTGTTGATGCATGTGTTTGTGTGCTGTGTGTTGCCTATAATAAATAAACTTGCCTTGCCTTGCCTTGCCTCTCACTCACGCATGTTTTGTGTGTAATTGCCGTGTGGCGAATAAACTCCCCTAAGTTCCAGTAGTTATTATTAGTAATTATTATAGTCTACATTAAGTGTACTGGGCTACTACAGTGGTGTCTTTGACATGGTTTAGGGGAGTGTGCTATTAGCCTACCCATTTCCACACAACCAATATAGAAATGTATTTCACTCATCTCACTCAATAACCGGTAACACTCATCACATTCGTTCTTAACTCTACTCTTATTCCACAGCCATATCGGCGCCAGCCGATGTACAAAAGAAGTGCACCCAACAAGCCTCAGTAGCCTGCCCCGGCGGAAGAAGAGATTGGTTCTATTCATGGATGTATTATATAAACTGGATACAGCCACTCCATTCACTGGCCGCTATCAACAATGAAGCCCTATTGAACCGCGCCATCTTGGCAAAATTTGTAGTCATTTGACTATTTCCGGTTACTTTTGACTTGCGCAGTTGTGCTTTTCTGGCCTTCCGGTTACTTTTGACTTGCGCAGTTGAGCTTCTCTGGCCGACGCGCGTCCACGAAAAAGTTCACATTTCTTAAGGGTATTAAGGTATTAAGGGCTTAATACATACAACAAACTGATCAGGCTAATCATTTTTTAATGAAAATGACCACAAGACAACCTCCTGTGCATAGTTGAAATGGTAGTGGGATACGGTGATAAACTGGAGTGATCATTTGACAGCAATTATTAGCCTTTTCCAGGAATGGACAGAAATGGGATATTTTTAGAATAACAGGAATTTATTCACATACAATGTAAAGGAGTTGATGTGTAGCATGAAGATAAAACGATACACTGAGTTTGGGTGTTTTCAGTCAACGTTGGCGTTGACCGCTTCCAGCTATCGAATGGCCGACTGGTGTAAGATGGATAGCCTAACGTTAGAGAGATAAATGTAGGCTATGGTTATGTTAATAAAGCTAACAATGATGTTGTAACATGCATGCAGCACTGCCGATCTGATCTGAACGATTGATTCATTATTACCATGGATCGGTATTGGGATTGATCAAGGGCGAGTGTGAAATAGCAGCCACGAACTCAGCGGGTTTTCCGAGATGCGGTAGCCGCGGCCAGAGCTCCTGCTGGCGGGGAGTGAAGCTCTTCAACTCGCCTGTCACTGGCTCCCTGGAGGAATTTAGCCTGGCTGCAATAACGTTATCGCGAACGGAATGAATACCATCTACTAGCAAACAAAACATGTTCAATTATATTTAACTTGTTAAAACTAAGATGCCAGGATCAAAAAATAATTTCTCCAATTGATATATTTGACAAAAACAGGTTAATATGCAAGCCGGTTTTCATTGCTAAATCAAAGCGGGGAGAGCCGGGAACGCGCGTCTACATTTCAGAGAAATGTGAACTTTTTCGTGGACGCGCGTCGGCCAGAGAAGCTCAACTGCGCAAGTCAAAAGTAACCGGAAATAGCCAAGTGACTACAAATCTAGCCAAGATGGCGCGGTTCAATAGGCCTTCACTTTAGATTTCGATTCCTGGGGGCTTGGGTTCTATTGCACTGTCCCAACTATGAAGTAGAGAGAGAGAGACTCCGGGATAAGGTCGGAGAAGCAGGACGGGAATGGACTTTGAGGGGTTTACTGGGCACGGAGGGGGAGGGGGTAGGAATAGGAATCTGCAGGAAGGCTCTATTTACTTTCTTGGGTGACACACGGTTGTGGGGCAGACTGTAGTCTGTAAGCACTAGGATGATGACATGATGGTGCACACTCTTGTACAGTAGGTGGCGGTATGCACCTTTAAGCTGTTTGCGATCCGCCATAAAACCCAAGGAAGAAGAAGAAGAAGAAGAAGAGATTGAGCTTGGGACTTGTAGGAAAAAACAACAGCCTCATGCAGCGTCTGACAGCCCGATACTAGCTTTCTAACAAGCTAGTTAGTTCATAGCTCACAGTTTCATAATGTATCAAATGTACATAGCTCGTGGGTTCCGTGCAGGTATCAACGGGAGGCTCGCTGCTATCGGATGCAGAAGTTTGCCTTTGAAGAGCCAAGAGCACTGCTTTCATGCTACCAGAAGGTCGTTTCCCAACGTGGCTCACAAGGTAGCTCCCCGGCTCTCTTCTTCTTTAGATAATTGCTAGTCAGTGTTCTTTCTCCTTCGTTATGTTGCACTTTCTGCTAGGGAAGATGATGTTTTCATTTACAGATTAAGCGGCATTGATGATGTTAGCATTGCCACATTAATGATGCTAGCTAGGTACAGTAGCTACGCTACACTCATTAGAGAGCATAGCTGGCTTCAGTGAGTTTGATAGTGCTGCAATTGATTTGTTAGGCCTGCATTGGTAACTTGAAGGGGCATTTCAGTGGAAAAACATAGTTGTCCTTCATTATGGTCTAGGAACCCCATATTGTTCTTACGGCAGGTTTGCTTCTTATGTATGGGTGGCTTTGGCTCAGGAGGTAGAGCAAGTCGTCCAATGATCGTAGGGTTGGTGGTTCGAATCCCAGCTCCTCCTGTCCACATGTCGAAGTGTCCTTGGGCAAAGACACTGAACCCCAAATTGCTCCCAATGAGCAGGTTAGCACCTTGCATGGTTGCTGCCGCCATTGGGGTGTGTGTGTGTGTGTGTGTGTGTGTGTGTGTGTGTGTGTGTGTGTGTGTGTGTGTGTGTGCAAGCTAATTATTTTAGTTACCGACCATGAAGCTAGAATAAAAACCTATCTTATGTTATACCAGGCACTGTAGTACTTGTAGAGCTGATGTAGAATGATGTATTTTTGTGCTTCCTTTCTCCAGGTGCAGTCCTCTTCTCCGCGGCAGGTCTGTTTGGCTCGATGCTTCTCCACCTCCTCCTCTCGCCTCTCTGACGACGGGCGCCTCGTCTACACAGGGAACCTCGGCAAAGCTGTTCTCGGTATGGTGACCTTCATCGTCACACCTGTCGTGTTTAAAAGCCACAATCTTGAGGCGTAATAGTAGTTTTTTAAGGGGAACATGCCCCCTGTTACCGTACAACATGTTGACTGTTACAGTATGTTATGCATATCATTAGCGTGGTTAGAAGTAGCCGCAAGCTGATTACAAACACTGGTTCACTGATTCAAACACACATTTCCACATTTCCTCCTACAGGGATTAAAGTTCATATCTATCTATCTATCTATCTATCTATCTATCTATCTATCTAAAATTTGAATGATTCAGCAGCAGTTGCACAAAGAATCACATATTTACTCACAATTGATCAGCGTATAGCATGGTGTCAGAACCGCCATAAGCTCTGTTTCTCTGTGCCGCGTTCCAGGCGTGAAGCTGTTCTCCTACTCCAGCAGCGCGTTCAGCCTGTGCGTGATGCCCTACGTCCTGCTGAAGACCGGCGTGGGTGCGACCAGCCTGGCGCTGCAGGCCGCCTTCTGCGGCTTCATCGGCTTCTTCACCTTCGTCACGCCCGTGTGCCTCCACCTCATCACCAAGGGCTACGTTGCGCGCCTGTACCACGACCCGGACACGGACACCTACACGGCCGTCACCTACAACGTGCTCCTGATGGAGAAAAAGACCGTGTTTCGTCAGAGCGACGTCAAGATACCGCCCATCGCCCGGATGTTCACCAGTTTCTATGGCGGTAAGACGTCCCTGATGGTGAACCCTGACCTCTTCCCAGTTCCACACGACTATAACCACCTGATGGGGTACGATAAGCCCTTCACCTTCGACCTGGACGACCTGGACAAACCGGACAAGAGTTAGCTTGGAATAGAGAGTGAGTGTGTGTGTCTGTGTGTGTGTGTGTGTGTGTGTGTGTGTGTGTGTGTGTGTGTTGACAGACCACAGTATAGTCGGAATAGCATACTCTGCCATGATTGAGTATGAGATCGTATTGGATTATCTGAACCATCCTGAGAAAATGGGAATGTTGTTCAAATGTGTGTGTGGTTAGAACAGCACCTTCTGCTAGACTAACCTTTGAGAGGCGTCGTGTTGAATGATGAGATGTCCTTGACGATGTGCAAAATGTCGAGGAGATGAGTATGTGTCAATAAACGTTGAAATGTTTTGAATAAAAAAAGTTAGATAATCTCTTGGTGAATCCCGTCAGTTCATTGTTTCCTTGTGTGGGTTGGAGTTTCAACTTCCCTTATTTTTACTCAAACAATACCTTGCTATTTGAAAAAAAACATTTGTGCAAAATTCTGCAGGCTAACCATGAGAAGTTGATGGAAGGTTTTTGTCTCTTACAGCCAGTGAATTATTAAACACAGACAGACTAGGCCATTAACACACTGGGAAATATGAGTGTTTCTCCGCTGAAACTACCAGGATGTTTACATTAGTGATATTTATTATTTTGAGTGTTTCGTTTGTGTCTGGACAGCGAAGGCTGCTTTGCTCTTCAGAGAACGTAGACAGTTGGTACACGTATAGTGGTGAGTAGGCCTGTATGATTCTTCATTTAGATTTGATCAAAACAGACGCATTTTGTTAGATGACAAGTACCTTTAGGACTACTACATGTACATGTACTATGCTGTAACTGTAACTCAAAAACTCCTGTCCTGTACTCATACTGCCCTGTACTCGTACTGTATTTTCCCCCAGGGGCTGTGTATGATTTGTCCATGGCAATCACACCCTGTGTTAATGGAATGGAGAGATTTACCATCACCTATACAATGATACCATGTGAGATTTTATGATGCCCATTTCCATCTGCTCATTTTGTTCATACAGTATTGCGTCTAAGGCTGGTTGAACCTTGGTACTGATTCTCATTGAAAGGGCCTCTTAGTTCTAGACTGTGTGTGGGAAATAGCATGCAGTAGGGTAAGGGTTGCGCTAAATGGCTGAAATGTGAAACAAATGTGGAACAGCTGCTCGTTGTAACTTCCAGTGATCCAGCTGAACCTTTCTGGTGCCAAAGCAACTGTGTGGTTTAACGGTCGGAAGTGTCTGGAGAGCACTAAGCCAGACATAAGTTGTCTTGACATGAAGATATGCGGCGCCCTCAAAGGGGGTTAGTATCTATATCTACCTGCTACCTGTTCTATCAGTCTGTTACTATTGTTTCTCTATGTCACCATCATCATTTTATCTTAAAATCCATTCAATAGCTAATGTGAAAGTTAATGTAATTGACCGGGACTCGTGTTAACAAAGTGTGAATTGAGCTTTAATTTGACCTTTTTTTGGTCATGTGTAAAAAGTACATGTTTTTGGTTTGCAGAAACCCTACACGATAGAATCCCAATTATCATCAAGCAATATGATTTTCCAAAAGTGAGTTTGAATTTAAACCTTAAATGGACCTGTTTATCTTAAATAACTTACCCTAATTTAAACCATAAATGGTCACCCTTTGAACATTGTTAAATGTTTGATTCAATTGATTAAAGTAAATGTCTTTCCCTTGTTTAATTTCAGGGGAGGTTGGGGATTAATTTCAGGGGAAGCAATCGTTGCTCCAGCACGCTGTGCTCATGCATGCTGGATCAAGTGAGGAAGCTATTTCGTGTCTAAAGACGTTTCTAAAGATCATATTACAGAGGCATGTGAAAAACCACAACAGGCCTATGCTCTATGTAAGCACAACTAGCGATTCATCAAGACAGATTGATGAAAACAACCGTTTCGCGGCAGAAAATAGATTTTTAGAAACTGCATTCTCAGTGCCCCGTCCGCCGCCATTACATGGATATACTGGCTCTCGCTGGATTTTAAATTTCTTCTACATGCCTCCGAACTACACCAAAGTTATCTCGGTGAGTCAAACGTCTTATAATATGTCGTAAATAAGGTCCAGGTTGTCAAAAACGAGTTGTTTTGTCCTTTAATACAAAGCTGTGGTACAGGCGTATCTATGCAGTGTTGTGGTGTGCAAGACACCAATTAAAATGAAAATGTTTCTATTTTGTCACGGAGGTGAAAAATGTCCTTTACCATGAGCATATTCCAGCTCTGTCCTCACTCTGTGGACTCTAATGTAATGATGAATATAGCCACTAGGGGGCGGGGTAAGTCAACTAGAAACAACCGCTGATGCGGTAGTTGGAACTCCTGCAAGACGTTATCTATAATTGGTATCTTGAGTGAGTAATTCAAACAACATGCTGTTTTTCTTAATCTCAGGATTAAAACACGTGTCTTAAACTAAACTGTTTGTTTTTAGAACAAAAAGCTGAGGGTGTTTTACAGTGGTGCGTGGTCGAAGGCACAGTGACAAGTGTGTATTTTAAGACTGAGAGGAAAGCCCAGTACACACAATACAGAGACAGAGAGAGCACGCACACACACACACCTATTCTCTCTCTCTCTCTCTCTCTCTCTCTCTCTCTCTCTCTCTCTCTCTCTCTCTCTCTCATACACACGCACACACACACACACCTATTCTCTCTCTCTCTCTCTCTCTCTCTCTCTCTCTCTCTCTCTCTCTCTCTCTCTCTCACACACACACACACACACACACAGCCCCCCTGCCTGCCAGGCTGCCATTTTGTTGGAGCAGGCCTGACTCATGGGAATCCACATAGCCAGCTGCTCTGTATTGTCATTCATTAAGGAAGCGAGGCTACAGACCTGATCCCCCCACCTAACAGGAAGGACTGAACGACTGAGACAGAGCGCTGAAATCGATCTCCAGCTCTCTCCAGCCCGGGGGCATGTGGATCAGCCACACTGACACCTCATGAATCAATCCAGAGCCATCCGTGACAGTGACATAAAGTCTTCTTTCATCAGTGTCATTTATCAATGTGAGCCAATGTTTTAATCTGTCAAAGATGCCTAATGACCAATTCTCGTATGGCAGTACATATTTCTGGCTCCGATTCAGTTCTGTTTTTGAGTGACTGTCAAACCGTAGCACAGTTGGAATGTGTGGTAGCCATGGTATACCAGCCACAAAAATCCAGGGCCCGTAGCCTTTTTCAATCAGAATAAAGACAAATTGAATGAATATTAAATAAATATTCTGAAATTAAATATCTTCAATATCACAACTATCTCTATTGTATTTTCCACATGCACCTCATTGTGCTTGGTGGGCTATTAATCTTGACTTTCAACTCCCCTCCTGTTAGTCAAAGAACATAATGATATTCAGAAGCCTGTATTTAAGCTGTGAGCTAGAGAGCCTCTGGCAGGTGAATCCATATGTAACAGATGACGTACTTGGGCAAAGCCAACAATGCCGTGCTCTAAATATAAATGAACTTTGGCAGTGTGAGGAACTTGACGGTCTCAGGGGCTGGGGGCCCTAGAAGCAGAGTCATAGAACCGCCTGTGTGGGCGTAATATTGAGTGTGGGGCCACTAGTGGTCCAACTTCCCTGGTCTACACAGCCTGTTTCTATGTTTGGTGGGTGCCCAGGGGAGGGGTGCGGGGAGGGTGGGGGGTGCAGTGTTGCCGCTGGCGTTGCTACCGGTGATGGGGGGGAGCAGGTGCCGTCGCGGATGAAACGACCTCAGTGCTTTGACCCAGAAGGCCTATCAATCTAGCTCTAATGGCAGGGGGGGCAGGGGTACTGTAGCCAGTGGGGGGTGAGGGGTAATTGGAGGGGTAATTTGGGAGGTTGGAGTGGGGAGGGTTAATTGAGGAGTCCTCCCCCCTCCCTCCTCCCCCAGATCTGGAAAGGTGAGGTTGAAAAACTGCTGAGCAGCATTTTTCACATACAGTATGACCTGTCACCTGGGCTAGGGTTAAGACAGGTAGATTCCAACCATGACCCATCACCAATAGGTAGTGGCTTTAAATTTAAAGGCATTTTGATTTGCAACTTTCCATGAACACCAATGAATGCAGTGTGTAGAAAACTGTCATCTGGTCGTTGAACTCGGAGCTAGAGAGAGAGCATGGCCTCTCTCTGTGTCATCTTGATTGGTGAAAAAACAAATGATAAGTAAATGTATGTGGTATTCCGTGCCCCAGAAGTGCTGACCTGTGAAATAGGAGAGTGTGTGTAGTGGGAGATGTTTGAGGTTTGACACGGTCTCCCATCCACATGCCTGCCCGCGACTGTAACCAACGCTGCTTGACCTTGACGATTCCCACAAAAATATCTCTCAAGTGGAGCACGCTGGGACTATCTGCTGAAACTTAAAATCAAACTCTGGGCTTGTATTTGACTGCTGAACAAATGTATTTGACTGCTGAACAAATGTATGGGCCCAAATACATGTTTGTGTTGGCTACAAGAGCTCCACAAGGACTCTCTCTAGGCCCAATGTGCATAAATCCAGTCAGGTGTGTTGGAGCGACTAGCCCTTCACCTCAGAGTCTGTCTGGAGACACAAAAGAAAATAGAACTAAACAGTTGGTTAGTGACCTTTCGCTCCTGTGTAGTGGGCCCAATGCGGCAAGTACAGAGAGATTCGCCCCTCTCTCTCCCTCTCTTCCTCTCGGTGCTTTCAAATGTGACACCATCCCAGCCTCCGCAGCTGTCGGTCACTATTTTAGTCCGGGCATCACCACAGATATCCCTGAGACGAGGGCCAGTCTTCACACTCCGGGGGCTAGACCCACGCTAATAAAACAGTCCGCCTGCCGCTCAGACAGATCCGTTTAAGCATGGGGGAATTCCCCCTTTCCTCCAAACACAGCTCCACCTCACCTAGCGGGATGTTCATTGCGTGTTTTCTATTTCTCTCAAGAAAGGATGAAATGAAAGGGGGCTGAGTTCTTGTTTTGACAGGATTGGTGCCCAGTAATTTGGGATTTGGGGGTGCGCTTGGTAAGCCTGTATCATGCACAATGGGATGTGGGGAGTAGGCCTACACGCGTCACACCAAGTTTCTCCCTCACTCAAGAGAGAGTAGCACAGGAAATGAGACAAACACTGTTAATGTAAACTGACTTTTTAATCGTTCTTGGTGGAAACCACGGCCAAAAATACAATAGCCGTACAATGTCGTCTGAAAGACTGTAAATATCAAACGTATCTTGCTATTCATGTTGAACTACGTGACATTCCCTGGGAATCTTGCAACATTTGATTGATGTTAAAATAATTGGACAAACTAGCTATCAAATTGTAAGTTACAATTTGCAACAGGCTGGTTTTCCAAAATACAGTTTAGAACATTTTAGAAAAATACCTAAAGGCTCTGACTTGTGCTTTGTAAAAAGGCCTAGAAACCATAAACAATGTGCATTCACATACAAATCATACAGAAAACTGTTAGTATAATTTAAACATCAGTAATAACAGCTCATCATTTGGGGCAAAAAAAATAAAAATAAAAATGGATGGAGCGTCAGGTAAAACTAGTAGAAAATAGCCTTATAATAGCCTTATACATAGCTGTGCAAATACAGTTTAGACAAGAGAAATAAACTCCATCACTCATGGCTCTTTCAGCTTCTCAACTTCTGAGTTCATTAAAATGCATCAAGATATCGATATCAACATCCATTAAACATGGCAGCATCCCCATGCCTCCTTCTGACGCTCTGCTCTTCCCTCCTCATCCAATCCCATCTCACATACTGAGGCAGTTAGATCACACGTCTGCAAAAACAGGCAGTGTCAATACAACGTCACAGCAACGTTACCACAACATCAGCACAACCTTGCACCCTCGTATCCCAACTGGCACATGACACAAACCATACATTCCGCCTTTTCCCACTGAAAATGTTTATCCCTTAATACCAGGAAATGCATATAAAAGCGTCAACAGTGATGTATACTATACACATTATTCTATGAATATAATGGCACAATATTAATTATTCACAAAGAACTCTGCATGCATAACTAGGCATAAAACTGATAACATGGAGATAATACAGCAACAATTAAGACGTTGGCTCTTCCTCTGAAGTAAACTGGAACATTCAATTTAATTAAAGACAGGCATTCATCTGAACATTCAGCCAACCATTGTATGTACCTGAATGTATTCAACACTGCATCAGCCAGTTATTGCAGGTAGGGATGTTGAGAAACAAACGTCTTCACAACGTCCATGCATGTTAGTGAGGTCAATCCTTAAAGTCTGGACAACAGGGAGGACAGCTGGTTTGGGCCGAATCAATGATGCAGAAGACACTGACAGTCAAATAAATATAACATTCATCATCCAACTCATGCAGAAAATAGGTCTAATTCTAAAATAGCAAAATCCAACAAAACTCCTTTTACATATTAAGGATAACATCATTTAAAATTTTAAATACTAAGGCTCAGAATCAAACCAAAACGAAATACTTTACAGTGGTTTATTTTCTCTATACTCAATTTGTTTGACTATAAATAAATGAAAACCTGTCAATGCCATATTAAAAAAAAAAAAAAAAAAAATACAATCACAAAGATTTTGGCACATTATCATGACACCCACTTCATTTGGTAATATATTATTGCGTGTAATTAAGATTCTATTTGCATACCACTATGATTCTTGTAATGTGACTGCTGCAATCATACTCTGTAAGAGCAGCCAACGTACAACTAGATTTTCAAATAAGTTTAAATCAATCAATTGGAAAGCTACTAATTTGGTGCAATCTAATCTTTAGCAGCACTAAATTAAAAGATACAAATCTAAAACTTTCTTTGTTGATTGAATACTGCCATGTTTGTGAGGTCACTTAGCCCTAATACCTAATTCAGAAAATATGAACACTGATTCACCTCTAAACATGTCATCAACAGTATCTGTGTTACATACAGTCAGCACGACAACACTGGCTATCGTAATTCAAATGATGTAAAAACATAAATAGCTTATTGCTAACCTCTTTCAATCAGTACTTCATGCATGATATGAACATTGTAGTTTGCATAATAATTGCTCTATAGATAAACTGTTAAAGGAGTAGTTTGGTCTTTAGGATCATGGTCCATATATAAAAAAAAAAAACTTTGCACTCTGGAGATTATCTGCTCATTGTTCATGTCACAGCTAAGTACAGTAGAACAAAATGGAGCTCTATGGACATATAAATGCTTAGGAACATTATGGATCGCATTGTGTACTTACTGTAACTGTGACATGAGCAATGAGCACTAATATCTCAAAAGTGCAAAGCATGGCAACATTTTTATATCAACCGTCGATCGATACAAAAATCTGATTCGAAAATCGACCGATATGATCGTAAATAACTTTATAACAGGGCTCAGGATGTGAAATACCAAACTGCTCCTTTAAGCATGAAATTAAACATTTATACTGCAAAGACGGCCAGTATGTGTCACAAATGCTGGAAGGAAATTCCTTTGGGATTCCAAAGACCTGGAAAAAGTTGCGAGTGCGCAATATATTTCTAGACTTAAATAAATAAACGAATCAAACATCCTCTTGACTTATTCTAAAAGATAATAAACCAGTAACCAACAGATACACGTAACCCGGGCGCCGCCCCCCTGCCCTGCCCCGGGCGTCATGTGGCGCGGAGCGTGGGTCGTTAGTCCGAGGACACTAGACAAGGCTTTAGGGGTGGCGCTGGTGGCTGTACGACTGCTGACCGGTGGTGGCCGCTGCGGAGCGGCGTACGGGTTTGTCCTCCGGCGAAGGGGACGGCGAACGCCGAGATGGACGGAGGGACGGGCGGGCGGACGGACGGACCCGCTGGCAGGAGCGGAGGAGACCGCCGAGACGCATTCCTCCCCCGGCGGCCTCTGGCACGTCTCTCCCCCTCTCACACGTCAGATGGTAAAATAGTAAGGCAGCTGTTGGCTTCCGTCAACTAAAAGTGCATCTCCGAACATATCCAGTCAACCCCCCCGCCCCCCCCCCCCCCCCTCACCCGCCCTCCCACCCCCAGCCCCCCGTACACCCCAACACCCTGCTGAGCCCCACACACACACACGCGCACACACACACACGCACACGACCCCCTGCCCACCCCCCTCCAAGGCAGATGGAGGGGCAATGTTGCACTTCATTGGTTGCAGCTTGGATCAGCAAATTTCCTTTTTTTTTTGTGTCCCCCCCCCTCCCCCCAACGACTGCTTGCTTCAGCTTTCACAGAACCCGGGACAAGTCGCAAATCATCGCCAGCGAATCGGGGTGGGGCCCCGGGCGGCCTGGGCGGTCCAGGTCTCATCTTTCGCTCTCTCTCTCTCTCTCTTGCCGTGTCTCGCTCTATTTCCAGTCCTCCGTTTTGCCCGCGTCTGTTCCTGACCGGTGCCCGTTTTTAAAGGCCGACTTGCAGAGTTAGGGAGGCCGAGGCCGCTAGTTTGGTTGAGTCCACTAGGGTCAGAACAGGACGTTACGGGGTTAGCTCGTTATGTTGAATCTCATTCAGGTGTGCAGTAGCTCTTCATCAACGTATGGCAATTAGCAGATAGAGAACAGAACCAACATAATCATGATACAGCCATGGTACATATCAGAACGAGGAGGGAGTTGAACTATTTCTTACCTGAGTTGAGATTTTGTCAGGTCAGAAAATGGACAAAGATTATTGCTAGACCAATATTCAACAGCATTACTAGGGCAACCAGAATTGAATTAGGACCCTGTGAGAGACAGAGAGGAGTAGAAGAGAAGAGGAGAATAGTTTAGACAACACATTATTATTGACAGAAAGAAAAACAATGCAAACAGCATCAAGTTACAACTTCTTGGCCTGTCCTGTGACCCAAAACAAGCCAAAGCTTAGAAGCTTTTACTCCATTCAAGGTAATGTATATCCCAACTGCTACAGACCTACAGTTCCCTCGGTATCAATGTCCTGAGCTAAATCAAGCAAACACAGAGTATTTTACAGTTTTTGCAAGTAGCAATTGATCATAATACAGTAAGCTAGGCTACGCTGTACCTGGTTCAACCATGGAGGTATTACAAGAAGTGGATGTGGAATTGAAAGGTAGCCGCCCATTCATTCCAATGAAAGTTGCTCACCCAGCGCATGAAAGATTTTGAACATATTTCATATAGCTCTTGGTGGATTCTAAAAGAACATGGACCCAAAGATTTAAAACTTGATCATTAAAAGAGTTGTTTTTGAATTTCAGTGACACCCAGATTTTTTTTATTCTTTCCCCAGCTGCTTCTTTCCCCATGAACAGTAGTCTATGGCCTTCCCAGATAGCGAGCGGATCTGGGCCATATACAGGCCAGATCTGGCCCTTGTGGCTTAGTTCCGGCCCATATATGGCCCAGATCCACTTGCTATCTGGGTTGTTAACACATAGCCGGGGATCTGGGAAAACGGTGATATTTATCTGCGTTTGTACCTGTCGTTTACACGTAAATGGAGGTTTTAACCCACTGAAAACGATTTGATTCAGAATCGATTAATCGATTTTTTTTTAACCCAGCCATAGAGTTGACACACTAAATAGAAGGGGACCTTCATTAATGTAATCAATCTATCAATCTATCTATCTATCTATCTATCTATCTACAAAACCCTGTTTTCATCATTCACTTTCATTAGGTTGATTGTAGACTAGTGATGTAATTTGCACATAGGCTAGATAGATGTGCACTATATTGCAGTTCTCCTTATAAAACTATGCCAGGATGAATGGAGCGCATGGCGTTGGGACAGCTTACGACGGGTCAACCTTAGCTAAGGAGGCTCCGGGAACCAGCGCTCCATCTAAAGGGAGATCTTACGGCGTAGCGCTACGATGGCTCTGGGAAACGCGGCCCAGAGCTGTGCTTGTGTTGAACTCATCCCTGATATCTCATCCAGAGCTCTTATCCAGAGGCACCCCCTCTACTCATCCCATTGTCCCTCTACAGGGTGCTCTACTTACTGACTCTTCCTCCACTAAATCCGTGCTGATCTCCATGCTGGCCTTCTTGGTTTCCGCCAGGCTCTTCGGCCTGTACGAATCCTGCTTCCTTAACTTGGGCTCCGGCTTGCTCTCTTTGGCCGGCTTGGGCGTGGGGGGTTTCGGCGTGGGGGTGCGGTACACCTTGGCGGGCGGGGGCATGCGGGCGAGGGCGGCCGGGATCATCTGAAGCTCCTCCTCCGCGCCCATTGGCTCGTCCGGAGGCGGGATCTTGACGTCGGCCTTCACGTAGTAGCCGTGGTACTGGGTGTGCAGCTGCCCGTTGCCGGGGCTGTCTGTGGCGTTGGGGATGGCGGATTCTACCGTCTTGAACGGTTTAGGCACTTCCTGTCTGACTTCCTGTTTGGGCAAGATTTTACAGGCGGCCTTGGTGATGCCGGCAGCCAGGCTCTCCGCCATGGGGGTCTTGTTCTCTTTCCCAGAAGGCTTTGCGGTGGTCTTGCTGCCGAAGAAGCTCTTCTTAACGGCAGGGGGTGACGGAGGGGGCGTGTGGGCGGGACTCTGGGATGGGCTCTGATTGGGGGAGTGGTCGGGGGTGGTGCCTTTACGGTAGAAGTGGGGGCTTCCTGATGGCGACTTCTTCTTTGGCTCCTCCGGGACCTCCTTGACCTCGATTGGCTCGTTGAACCTCTGCTTGATGTAGTCAGGGCCTGGAAAACACAATGAGATTTCAACTCAATTTCATTCAACAAACTTTGATGTTCAGTCATTCTATTTGCAGCGTGAAATCATTAACCCTTACTTGGGGTACATGCATCCACGCAACACCATATCTCTTTTTTTTTTTATCGCTGGGAGAATCATAATTCACATTTATTCACTGTCAGTTGGCTCACGGTTAGCGTTCCTGCTCCGCAGCCATGAGTTCACAGATGAGGTATTTGTTCCTTAATGGAGTTTGAGGAGCCCTGGTGGGTTTATATTTCCCTGTAAAACGTTCCATGCATTCTCTACATGCTCCTGGACACTGATGAGGGCTGCGCCTGGGCCGTCGGCCTGCTAACTCCAGCGCCATCACCCGCAAGCTAGCCAGGCGCACGGACAACAGCCATTTTGTTTCCTTGTTTTCAAATGGACGCTCTTCCTTTGCCTTCTCTCACTCGCTGTGTCTGTCTGTCCGTCTCCTCCGAGACTCACGAGTCGGTCTCTAAACGCTGCGCTCAACTAGAGACTGAGGACATTCCTCCAGATTTCGTTGCTAAAAGTGGGTGGAAACAATTTGAGAGGTTGATTAAAACCTGCATCATTGGACCAATAGAAAGTCTCTGACAGTCCTTGCTAATGCATGGGGCGGTGACATGTTTTGATTTCAATGTTTTGTGCTGCATTCACGTGCTCCTCAGAAGGTCAAATCTCTCGAGATGTGAAGTCGTTCTTTCGACTTCGGTGTGTTCATGAGCTTTTAAGTCGTAATATGGGGACAATATGGATGATACAAAGAAGATAATGTATTTTATTGCCCCGGGCATTTAAACAACCAAACCCACTGGTAGCTGTTTCTAGTTTTTGCTTGACAATAATGAGCAAAGGATTCTCTGAAGCACAAAGATATTGCTTTACCTGACTTGAATAACTTAAACAAATCTAGATCACTCTACGTGGACAGCAACTAACGCTTACAACCTAATACCATATGACTTACCTTACAAATTACATGTGAGCCAAAAAAAACAGTTTATTACCACCACAACTAAACATTTAACCTACTTTTGTCCGCTACTTCCTGCCTATGACTTCACAAGCCGGCAAGTCGTGTACCAACATTTTTGCTGACTAGCTGACTTTTTGTTCCGACTTGGGGGGGTGTTGATGGGATTTTTCCGAGTTAGAAACCAATTTTTCTGATTATTCTGACACCACATGAATGCAGCATTGATTCCCCAGATAGCAAGCGGATCTGGGCCATATACAGGCCAGATCTGGCCCTTGTGGTTTAGTTCTGGCCCATATATGGCCCAGATCCGCTTGCTATCTGGGTCTCCACTCAGGTTTTTTTGTGGTAAGGTGGGTCCTTCACCCTATTGGAGATGTAGGCAGTGGTTCCGATTGGAAGCGTTGGGCTCTAGCGCTGTTCTAGCACCAATTTTCAATGGAGATGCCTTTGGACTTTCGGAGTAGGAGATCTCCAAAGTCTGGTATCGCGAGATTAGACTCCAGGAGAGGTGGGCGTGCTACAGCCTCCTCACACTTTGACCACGGTGCTTCAGAGCAGTTACTGTGGATATGATACAGCTAGAATTGGTAGAGCATGGACACTTGACTTTGCTGTTTTAATACCCAAGCCCATTGGTTTTAATGTAATCAAGAAGGCTCATGGTCCATATGTATCTTTCACACCTTTCTTCTAGCTAGACTAGCTACATTGACACCTCACTGGGCTGGGAAGAGCCATCTTGTTTTCAATCGCTGTCTATTTATTTATCTCTCTCTCTCTCTCTCTCTCTCTTTCTCTCCCTCTCTCTCTCTCTCTTCCCACTCTGTCTCTGTGCAGACTGAGAGGCACACAAGTAGCTAAGTTATGTAAATGATATTCATCCCCTAGCATTCATTAGCATGTACATCTCTTACATTACCATATGCATCTGCTGCATGCAGAACATGGAGAGATAGAGCCCCGACACAAAGACCCTCGGACAAAGGTGGTCACAAAGGGGACTTCAGAAGCAGCGACGGGGGTCTATAAGCCGCGGATCAGACCGATCCAGATCGTAGACTGATCCGACGGTACGTCCGGCTCCTCGCGGCGCTCCAGGCCAGTAAGAACCGGGTTCTATCGGGTTCTATCTCTGTCCCACGGCGGCCCGGTGCCCAGTAGGCACGGCTAAGCCCACAAAATGCCAGCCTGGCACTGCTGTTTATAATATCGTGACAGGTTGTAGGCAGTGGATGATGTATCAAGAAACACTGGGGAACAGATATCGTGGTGTGTGTGTGTGTGTGTGTGTGTGTGCGTGTGTGCGTGTGTGTGTGTGTGTGTGTGTGTGTGTGTGTGTGTGTGTGTGTGTGTGTGTGTGTGTGTGCGTGTGCTTAAATTCCTCCTCTGGCAGAGCGGAGCCGAGGACCAGTTCTCTGGCCACACGGTCATAGAAATGTGACATAAAATGAACACGGATGAAGTTCCAACGCTCTGAGTGAGTGACGGGACGGTGGCGTTTATTCCCAGATAGCAAGCGGATCTGGGCCATATATGGGCCGGAACTAAGCCACAAGGGCCAGATCTGGCCTGTATATGGCCCAGATCCGCTTGCTATGTGGGTTAGGACCGAGCGAGATGCAGAGGCTGTGGGGGACAGACCCCCGGCTAGTGAATCCCCCCGGCGTGTCACATCCTGGAGGTGTATGTCACCTACAGTGACGGCCGAGCCACCGGAGGTCTGGTTTACCTGGCTGGTGGAAGCCTGGAGCCAGCTCCCTGGCCACGGCCCTGGCGATGTCGGAGTCCTGACCGGCCGACTGGGCGGCCTGGTCCGCCGCGTCCCCCTTGGCCCGGGCGTGGGCCGTCCTGGAAGACAGGAGACAGGAACCGGATCAGAACCAGGTGTTTATGTCAGTGATGCAAATGTCTATATACACCCCCCCCCCCCCCGGATTATATACTATAGCTATAGCATGTACATAACTCACCCATGCCCCCTGGGTTATTTATTTGTTTATTTATTCACATCCATATATAGCATGTACATAATTCATCCAGACCGATATCTATCTTTCTTACCCTTATTTTATACTGTAAAGAAATGGTACTTATTGTGTGATTTGTTCATTTGTAACTTGCAAATGTGTCATTTGTAAACTGAGTACTGGAGTCTATCTGTTATTGAGCATAATCGGCAGCAACATGTGACTGTGACTACGGAAGAGCATTAGGGCCAACAGCAGTTTTTTTTTTTTAAGTTTTACTTTTAAAGTCAGAAATTCTGAGTTTCTTTCTCAGAAATTCTGACATTAAAGTCAGAAATTCTGACATTAAAGTCAAAAATTCTGACTTTAAACTCAGAATCTTAAAAAATAAAAAATAAACTCAGTTGTTGGCCCTAATGCTCTTCCGTACTGTGACTGTACACGTACCTGTGACAACGACATTTTTAATCTTGAATAACCTGGTATGCCCCTTAGAGTGATAGGTATGATCTGTGCAGTGTTTTGAATTACAAAATTGTCTTAGCTATCAAATAAAAATCATCTTTAGATTCTAAAATAATGCTACGAAAACCTGAAATACAGAGGCCTAAGCTTGGACTTTTCAGACAGAAACCTTTCCCAAGAACTTTTGGACATCTACTGTCCAGACTGCCTGAGTGGGCCGGCAGATGGTATGCTAGTGCACCAGCTGTTCGGGCTAAGCTAAACTAGCTAGCACGGCCACACACACAGCAAGGCCGTATTCCTGTCAGCTGTTGATAAGCCCAGTCCTGCCAGGCCTTATTTAGGCAGGGCCCACTTCTGACGCACGCACACACACACACACACACACACACACACACACACACAGAGCTCGCTCTCTTTTTTGCCCACCCTCCCTCTTCTCTCTCTCACCCCCTCTCTATCACCCACTCTATCATCATCTGTATCTCTTCACCCTCCTCCTCCCTCCCCTGCCCTCCTCTCCATGTCTCTCTTCATCCCTCCCATGGGCTTCCTCCACACAGATGACGGGGGGAGTGACGCAGGCCGAGACCCCTCTGTCCTGCACGTTCTTGAGCTCTTACCAGGCCGGTCAACTATGGCAGCGCCACATAACGGCAGCCTTCAAAGACGGCGCCCCTCTCTGCATTCTCACACCCCGCACGGGGACATATCTCTGTTTCGTCGCACCGCCGCGGCGACGAGATGAGTCCAGGGCGCTGGTTATAAACAGGCATCATTATAATTGATGAGCCGGAATAATCAGAAGTTAAGAACACGCTAATTAGTGTTTTTTTCAACATAGGACACACAGCATCGCGAGGGACAGCGAGGACGTGCGGGCGTCGTCGGGAGTTGCCGTTTAGCCTTGTGTGAACAGACAAGTGAATGTTTTATATGCCGCTATAGTCGTAAGTCACTCCACGACCGTGCATTGTAAAAGACAGGGCACAATTAATCAATGTTAGGCTACTGGTTTACAGAGCGCTGACAGAAAACATAGTGGATGGGAGAGTGGTGTTTACACTGAAGCAGCCTTTGTTAACGACTTCTGGTTTGTGTCTCTCTACCTTGGGTCTTGTGGGCCTGTGCTCATGCAGTAGCTACTGCTTCCCCCATTAGAACCGGTGGACTTGTGATCTCAGGGAAACTATTAATACATCCATGGGGAGCCTGCACAACCACAAGAGCTTAACCTGACCATACTGTAGCTTCCTTTCGCTTCAGCGCGACCCCTGGGGTCATGGCTCATTTGTACTGTCGCCTTTATCGTCGAAATGATTGAAGGTGCATTGTGAAAGTAAGACAGGGTGTGTTTTAGAGTGAACGAGTCACAGACAGGGAATTTGACTCTTTGCACAATTTACCCCCCGGGGATCAATAAAGCAGCTACTACCACTACTACAACTACTAATTAAAAGATATAGTGATAGTGTCAATAAAATGACATGACTGAATCCTGACTTCCTCACTAAGCAATAATAGTTTGATTGATATTGTATTATATTATTATTATTATTATTGATATTAAAGACAGTTGCTCCAGAAGTCTACACTAGCAAGTTTATAAATGTTATAGGTAGTTTTGTATTATAAGCTATTTAACGTTATAATTTACAAGCATAGGCTATACAACGGTCCATATAAAATTGTTGATGAATAGTGCACTGTTGAGATATTAGTACTCATTGCTCATGTCATAGCTAAGTACACAGTGGATCAGTCTGTCAAAGTTTTATTATTTAAGTATATGATCGTAAATAACCTTAGAACAAGGCTTGTAATGTTAAATACCTAACTACTCGTATAAAAGAGTAATGGCGGTGTTATTACTCGTGTGACATCAATCTAGCCTCATTACAGACTGTAGTTGAACTGAGTGACAGTATGATCGCTCTCCATTCCCTCACACCTCTGTTCATGACAATAATAAGAGAGAGAGAGAGGGAGAAAGGGGGGAGAGAGAGAGGGGGAGAGAGGGAGAGAGAGAAAGGAGGGAGAGAGAGGGAGAGAGAGAAAGGGGGGAGAGAGAGAGAGAAAGGGAGAGAGAGGGAGAGAGAGAGAGGGAGAGAGAGGGAGAGAAAGGGGGAGAGAGAAAGGGGGAGAGAGAGAGGGGGAGAGAGAAAGGGGGAGAGAAAGAGAGGGAGAGAGAGAAAGGGGAGAGAGAGAGAGGGAGAGAGAGAAAGGGAGAGAGAGGGAGAGAGAGAAGGGCGGGGGAGAGAGGGAGAGAGGGGGGGAGAGAGAGAGAAAGAGGCACTCCTGAAACAGCTGCCCGACCTTCAGACCAGCAGTGCAGAAACTGGCCCATGGTGCATCACACATTCAGACTATCATCATCAATATCCTCATCGGCATCGACACCCCCACAAACACACACACACACGTACACACACACACACACTTGTGTAGATATGTGAAAGGGAAGGTCGGTCTCAGCAGTAGTAATGCAGCCCACCCCTACGCCCTCCTCTGTGCACTTTCCAGAGATCTGAGCAGATCCGACAGGTGGAAGCTAAGCAGTAGCATCTGGTCGGCACTGGCTATGTATTACTTTACACATACCTTTAAAATCCCCACAGATCTCATCAAGAGCATTTAGGCTTACGAGGAGTGGACCTGAGGGACCCCGAATTCAAACGCACCCGCCCCCCCCCCACCCTCCCCCTGCGCGAGTGTGAGGCGCCGTTACCTTGACGTGGCTATTTCCACCTTCGTCCTGGCGATGGCGGCGGCCCGGATGGCGCCCTCGACGGCCCGGTCCACCTTCTGCTTGGTTTTGGCGTTCTTCAGCGGAATGAGCTGCTTCTTGACGCCCCTGGCCAGCGCATTGTTTTTATACTTCCCCTCCTCCTTGGTGCCGTCCGGGAAGATGGTGCAGCCGTAGCCGTGGCGCTTGTTGTTCATCCACTCGCCCTCGTACTTCATCCCGTTGGAGCGCTCGCTGACGCCGAAGCCGTTGCGCTTGTCGTTCTTCCACTCGCCCATGTAGGACTCGGTGGTGGTGGCGTCCACGTTGTCCTCCAGCGGCGCGTAGTCGTCCGCCATGTCCCCCTCGCCGAAGCTGATGGTGGAGTTGGCGTCGCTGGAGCTGATACGGCTCATGGCGCCGTCGCTGCGCGCCGAGCTGCGCTTGCTGGAGATGGACGAGCGCGAGTCGGACTTGCGCAGCTGCCGCAGGCTGCCGAACAGCGAGCCGCGGCGGAACAGGCCCTTCTTCTTCTCCGCCGCGCCGTCCGAGTGGAAGTTGAGGACGAAGCCGCCGCGCGTCCCCGCCGGGCCGTCCGAGAGGCCGTCGTGGAGCGCCGTGCCGTTGCTCTGCTCCGAGCGCAGCGAGGCCAGCGAGGTGCGCAGCGGCGAGCGGATGACGGTGGCCATGCCGTACGGGACGCTCTGGCGCACGCCGTAGCCGTGCCGCATCCCGCCCGTCCACTGGCCCTGGTACGTGCCTGTCGGGAGGGAGGGAGCGGAGAATCAATGACTCAATGACTCAATCAACCAATCAACGAAAACTGAATTACACAGACACAGGTTCAGCGTACTCAGGATTTAGAATGCCCTTTCTAGTACCCAGGGTTTAGAATGCCCTTTCTAGTACCCAGGGTTTAGAATGCCCTTTCTAGTACCCAGGGTTTAGAATGCCCTTTCTAGTACCCAGGGTTTAGAATGCCCTTTCTAGTACCCAGGGTTTAGAATGCCCTTTCTAGTACCCAAGGTTTAGAATGACCTTTCTAGTACCCAGGGTTTAGAATGCCCTTTCTAGTACTCAGGGTTTAGAATGCCCTTTCTAGTACTCAGGATTTAGAATGCCCTTTCTAGTACTCAGGGTTTAGAATGCCCTTTCTAGTACTCAGGGTTTAGAATGCCCTTTCTAGTACCCAGGGTTTAGAATGCCCTTTCTAGTACTCAGGGTTTAGAATGCCCTTTCTAGTACTCAGGATTTAGAATGCCCTTTCTAGTACTCAGGGTTTAGAATGACCTTTCTAGTACTCAGGGTTCAGAATGCCCTTTCTAGTACTCAGGGTTTAGAATGCCCTTTCAGTGATATCAAAATAAATAAATACAGGGTAAACCTCTGCTAAAAAGTTCCCGTTTTCTACACTAGTGGATGCAAATCCAACCTCACTAAAACCTAAAACTTTGACCTGCTGGCCTCTCACTGCACCGGAAAGGGGGCGTGGCTTAAAGCAGGGCTGGACAGGTGCAGAACTATGAAGAGTGTACATCCCAGCTGTAGTTTCTCCTATGAGTCGTTTCAAAATGGCACGGAGGTCAATTTTGGCAGTTGAGATGGTGTAACTTGTTGCGTGAGATTCTAACAGGAACTACCAAACCCTAACCCGAACAAAGCTGTGTCTAATCATGTCAAATATGAATGAGTACTGTGGAGGAATGGCTTGGCAACACGGCGACCATCAAGGCACCTCCACGCCGGGGTTCGGGGGGAACAGGCGTAGTGCCTCTCTGCCTGTCTTCAGCTCCCTGGTCCCTTGAGCAGGGGGGAGCATGTGCTATTTTAAAAGATAGAAGTAACTTGAGACGTCGGGAAGTTTGTCAGCTCAGGCCAAACATAACTCCGCCTATCTTGCTATGTGAACCGATCGCTGCGGCCTAGAAAAGTCCATCTGAGCCTTTGGAAAGCCAGTCTGACATGCAGTCGAATTTCCATGGACGCAGCATCACAGTGAGGGTAACGTGGTTTCTGTCCGGCTGCCACGCATTTGGAAGTGTTGAATTGCTGTAAGCGAAAGGTTAAAGGGCAAGTCAGCCAGTGGTGTGGTGGAGAGTACAGTACACCCACTTCTTTAATCACCACTACACCCCTGTTTCCAACAGGTTATTCACGCTTCCATGAGAAGCAGTGAGCATGTGCAGACTTCAGACGCAATGGCTAAGAACTCGGTTGTAGGGATTCAAGTGACAGAAAGTGTGGGTGGGGAGAGAGAGAGGGAGGGAGAGAGGGACAGAGAGAGATAGGGAGAGAGAGAGGGACAGAGAGAGAGAGGGAGAGGGAGAGAAAGGGGGAGGGAGGGAGAGGAGGATGGAGAGAGGGATGAAGAGAGAGAGGAGAGAGGGAGTGAGAGAGAGGGAGGGAGGGAGGGAGAGAGAGAGGGAGGGAGAAAGGGACAGAGAGAGGGGGAGAGAGAGGGAGGGAGAGAGAGCGGGATGGAGAGGGGGAGAGAGAGGGAGAGAGGGACAGAGAAAGAGGGAGAGAGAGGGAGGGAGAGAGGGGTGGAGGGAGAGAGAGGGACAGAGAGAGAGGGATGGAGAGAGAGCGGGATGGAGAGAGGGGAGGTAAAGAGACTACAGGTGAGATCAGGAGGTCAGGGTAGATATGGGATATCTGGTACTGGCTGCATATTATATACATTCTCCCCTCCCTTCCTCTCTCTAAAGCACATTGTGTTTCCTCTGTGTATGAAATTTGCTATAAAAATACTATTGGATTTGATTTGATCCTTTAAGAATGGGCCTGGAATTCAACCAAACCCGCACTGCCAAAGTAATGCTTACTTTTGCCCAATTGTAAAGCACACCTTGACTGCTGGTCAAACTCAATCATTTTAAAGATATTCTTGGAATTTGAATTGAATGCAATATTGTAATTATGAGTGTGATTTTGTCTGTCAGTAACTGACAAATATGTACAGTAGGCTATCGCTAGCTATATTTGCCTAAAAACAAAAGAGAATGTGTGGTGTCGTGTGCAATAGTCAATTATCCTTATGTATTACTACTATGAATATTCATATTATCATAAGATGATCTTGTCTATGGAATATACTAGGCAACCTACAAAATGAAGATTTAAGTGCAAGATACAGTGCACAAAAACTTTCCAGACCATGTCACAAATAGACAACAGACAATCTTGCAAAAAATACAAATGACTCTCAAAAGATAATTGCAGCAAAACAGTCAATATCGACATATTGACTCTCTCGTTCATGGAAAATGACCATGAAAGAGTCAATATGTCGATACGTCTGCAGCTGGCGAACAGCGTTTTGATTTTCTAGAGTGGATGAAGTTTCTATTTATAACCTGACCTCTGTGAGAGCTGACCAGTCCCAAATTAGCATCTAGCCCACTAGCGCTGTGTTTGAGGGTTTATAACACAAAAATATAGCCTACATTGTTTTATAGGATTGTTCCTAGGCTATTATTTCTTATTGCCTACCACTAGCGCTGTGTTTGTTGGTTTATAACACAAAAAGATAGCCTACATTGTTTTATAGGATTGTTCCGCTATTATTTCTTATTGCAAAGAAGGGTGATTAAAACGATCTGCTAATACACTAATAATGATTGTTTAAAGTGTTGCTATAAAAGGCAGAACTGTCTCCTCTTCGAAACTGAATGTTCAACTTCAACCACAAACTGTTGCTGCCAGCTCACCTCCATCCCCGTACGTCTCAACTCCATATCCGTCCTGCAGACCGTTACTCCACGTCCCATCGTATCTGGCCGGGGTGGCCAGACTCTGACGGACCCCGTATCGACCTTTATATCCATGAGTCCATTCACCCCGGTAAATCCACCGGCCCTTCGACTCCACCCCGAGTCCGTGGCGTTTCCCCTGCGCCCAGTACCCCTGGTAGACGTTCCCACTGGGCCAGGTGTAAACCCCAACTACCTCGAAGCCGTTCGACCAGGATCCGGAGTACTCGCCTTGGCCCTTGGGTCCGGTGCAGATGCCGTGTCCGTGGGCTTTCCCATCCTCCCAGCCGCCGCAATATGTGCCACCATCGTCAAAATCAAACCGTCCGCCTGTCATTCAGAAAAGGAGGGTATGAGGAGAGCGAACCGTGGTAGAAGCCCGATGTTGCGCGGTCACTCGACAGGCCGGAGCGAATTTTACTATAAAAAGGGGAGCGCGGAGATGGGAATCCGAGGGACGGTGTGGACACGGGATGTCGAAGTTCCGAGGGGCGGTGAATGGTTGTCAGTGTGGGCATTTGTGGTTGTCGGCTGAAGCGTTACGGCTACGTGGGAGGGTGAGAGCGGTGCCACCGCTGCCAGAATCGTCCCCGGTGTGTTTTATGACTCTCTCTCTCTCTCTCTCTCTCTCCCTCGCTCTCTCTCTCTCTCTCTCTCTCTCTTTCTCTCTCTCTCCCTTGTGCGCTCTCTCTCTCTCTTTCTCCCCCCTCCTCTCTCTCTCCCGACGTAGCCTATCTCTCTTCCCCCAGTCTTCCAAGTGACTAAGTGAGAGAGAGATTTTGTCTGTGCAAGTCTGTGTGTGTGTGTGTGTGTGTGTGTGTGTGTGTGTGTGTGTGTGTGTGTGTGTGTGTGTGAAGAGAGAGAGAGAGAGAGAGAGAAGAGAGAGAGAGAGAGAGAGAGTGTGTGTGTGTGTGTGTGTGTGTGTGTGTGTGTGTGTGTGTGTGTGTGTGTGTGTGTGTGTGAGAGAGAGAGAGACCGAGTGACAGAGAGAGATCTACGTGGGTGTCTGTCTTGCCTAGCCTATATGATGGTATAAACTGCAGTAGGCCTAATCAAATGGAAATGGTTGACACTTCTGAGTTCATGTTTGCAGTCAATACAAAATAATACAGCCTATAATAACTTGGGTCCCCCATCAAAGACAAAGTTTGCAATAGGCTACCCTACAGCGTTACATGGTTTCGATCAATCCAGCTTTTAGGATTCTAATAGATTATATATTGCAGGTCATAGTAAATTCTAGACTAGGCTACTCTAGACTAGTCATTCACCGTGAGACCGATTAAATTATTATCAGCTTGATATCAGCACGGGAAATAGGGTCAGTTTAAAACAACAGCGACATCTAGCGGTACTGATCTCAACAGCAGATTCTTACAACACTGCATGGCTCTCTATGCACCACAGGGTGTCAGTGTAGGCTACACTCCTACTCCTAGAAGGCTACATTGTTGGAGTAGAAACTTGACGCTAAAGCCACGTTGGCTTTTCTCCCCCAGGATTTCGTCTCCAGATAAGATCCTCTCAGTGATAGTTGCCTATTGTAAGAGCTCTAGACCCAACTAGGCTACTTCTCTCAGCGACGACACAACGTGTGTATTATTTATTTGCCAAAACAGCAACATTAGAGCAAGAGAGAGGAAGTCTTCTACCTAAACAAGTGCAGACAGCAACAGCCGTTAAAATGACAGATCCGTCTAGCCTACGGTAAATTCCGCACATAGATGCGTCCATGACATATGTCCCCACAGAATTCACCCAGTAAAAATTGGGCGGCAGGGGAGTTGCCAGTCCAACAGGGCGGCTCCAGTCCACGTGAGCCGGTAGTCCACCGAAACGCGCTCCGGTTTGCCGCCGACGTCCACCACAAAGTGCTAGTCACCGGGTTTCCAGGACGCTGAACGGGCAGCCATCAGGGGGTCGCAGGGGTCCATGGTGGGGCGTCGTGGCGGACGAAAATGTACTCAACCAGCTGTGGACCCGTGGGGACAAGGGACGGTGGGAGGCCGCGTTGCGAGGCGGGGACCGGACCAGAACCAGACCAGGACCGGACCAGGAGCGTGGCTCGCTGGTCAGTGGCGCACCAGGGAGCAGTGGTGTTTGGGCGAAATCCCCAAGGACTTGCAGCGGTTGGCCGTAGACCAGGGCTGAGTTTCCCAGAGGCATCGTAGCGCTAAGTTCATCGTAGCGCTACGATGAACGCCGCATCTTACGATGAACGTAGCGCTACGATGCCTCTGGGAAACTCAGCCCAGCTCGGCGGACGAGGACCGGAGGTCGTCCTTGGGGGCGATCCTGAGGCCCAGCATGACCCACGGGGGCTTGTCGATCCAGCTGCCGGCCTTAAGGTCGTCCCGTCCCGAAGTCTGGCTTTCATGGAGCAATGAAAACCGCTCGCACAAACCGTTGGCCTGTGTGTGGTACGGCAGGGCTGCGTCCCCAGGACCCTCTACAACTGCATTCCAGAGCTCGGATGTGAACTGCTCGCCCCGGTCGGACGACAGGTCAGACGAGGCGCGGAAGCGGGCGTCCAAGGTCCCGATGAACCCCCCCGGGCTACCTCGGCGGACGCCATCCAGTCGACCTGTCCACCGTGGTGATGAAGCGTCCTGTGTAATATCTCTACCTGTCCATTAGATGGGGCCACATACCCAGTATTCTAGGTTACATAGGGCCTTCCTATGCGGGCCTTCCTATGCTTTTCACCTTTGACCCCTGAGCAGCCATGTAACTGTGCGTTCAGAGCAGCCCTGTCATGAGCCACATGAGTTGTGCAGCCTGGGGGATAAAGCGTGGGTAGAAGGCCACCATTTTGAGGAACTCCTGCAGGGACTGTCCTGTGATTCACATTCAGGTTAGGTTATTCACATGTAACGTATACAATGCATTTTAATCTTAATCTTAATTTATCAGACATTATTTCATGTCATTTCAATTCACAGCTATTTCAGTGGCATGACTAGCTTCCGTCCTACCAGTCCTGAACAGAAACAATCCAACCATGCACATAAGCCAGGCTGGACCTGGCCTGGTTATGCAGTGTTTCCCATAGCCTACATTAGGGTTGGGTGATTTGACGTAGTCTCCTCAACTGCGCATTTCAAAGCGTGCGCAAATAGGCTCATGCATTGGGCAGCAGTCAACAAAGAAATGGCTGCCACGAAAATATTTTTTGCAGATGTTAGAGCTCAATCCATCTATGGAAAAAATGAGTTTTTCCAGCGGATATCTTAGTTAATACAAGAAGATTAATCTAGGAAAGCAGTTTTATGTTGTAATATTTCATTTGGGAAACGCATGCAATTGCTGGTGCATAGGCTTAGTAGGCTAGGCTACACACATAGGCCTAGTGTATATCGGTTTCCTTTTACTGCACAACAAATATAGCTACGGTAATAGCCTAGGTCTAAAACGAATGATTAGCCTGTCCTATATAAATCACAAACTGGTGGGCTAAGACCACTCACCTGCCTTATCTTCACAGTGGACCAAAAAAACGACTGCTCGACTAGGAGACAGCCCTAGAAAATAGTCCATTGCCTGGGCGGTTGGGGTCTTTCAGGATTCTGCTGGCCTTAGTCTGGTGTAGACGTCCTCGAGGTGAGGGAGTGCCCCCCCCCCCCTAAGATACTTTCAGCTGACTGTACCACTCTCTGTAGGGCCTTGCAATCTTGTATGCTGCTGCTCCCATACCAGGTGGTGATATTCCCAATCAGGATGCTCTTGATCATAGGTATAGGTATAGATACTGCATTTGTAATGCGCTCCCCATCCAGTTGTTACACTGGCCCGGAGCGCCATTCACACACCAACGGTGGAGCAATTTGGGGTTCAGTGTCTTGCCCAAGGACACTTCGACAGGTAGTCAGGAGGAGCCGGGATTCGAACCACCGACCCTACGATCACTGAACGACCCGCTCTACCAACCGAGCTATACCGCCGCCCCGCTCTGAATTTCCTCAGTTGTCTGAGGTGGTGCAGACTCTAGTGTTTTCCTCACCACAGTGTCTATGTGTGTTGACCATGACACTTCGACACCAAGGTACTTGAAACAGTCCACTCTCTTTACAGGGCGTCCCGTTGATGATTAAAGGAATAGTTCAGAATTTTGGACACAGCGCCTCATTTAGGACTTACCCATAATGTTGTTGATTGATGGAGAACATTTTCAACTGATTCCATTACGCTTTCCCTGGTTTGGGCATTCACAGCATGCTAATAGCCTACTAGCGCAATCAAACCAAAAATGGCTAGCATTCAAAAAAAACTAATTTATAAACACTCCAGGGCACAGAGCCTCATTTATGACTTAACCATAATGTTGTTGATTGATGGAGAACATTTTCAACTGATTCCATCATGCTGTCGCTGGTTTGGGCATTCACAGCATGCTAATGCTAGCGCAATCGAGCCAAAATGGCAAGCATTCAAGAAAACTCACTTATAAACACTCCAAACAAGTAAGGATCGCAAAATAAACTAAACTCCTCATCAAAGTTGGACACATCCCTTTTGAACGTGGCCATTGCAACTTGTTGATAGTAAAAAAAAGAGTCCTCTCTTCTGTTCCTTGTTGTTGTGAAGACAACAGTGCCAACTCGTTATGTATTGCTTTACCTCCTCTCTATAGAATGAGCCATATATGTCCGAATAAACGAATGAGTTCAATGATAGTCGGACTTCAAAAATGATGGTGTAAAAACCCAAATGAGCCCCCGACAGACTGTCCTCACGTTAGATTTGGGTGCACTGTGGAGTGTTTAAGTGAGTTATCTTTGAATGATAGCCATTTTCGTTAGATTGCGCTAGCATTAGCATGCCATGAACATGCAAACGAGGGACAATGGAATCAACTGAAAATGTTCTCCATCCATCAAAAACAATTTATGGGTCGTAAAAGACGTAAATGAGACGGAAATGTCCAAAATTCTGAACTACCCCTTTAAGAGGGTGTAGTTCCTTTCCTGCTTCCTCACAAATTCCACAAGCATCTCCTTTGTCTTACTGTCATTCAGATGGAGGTTGTAGTCTGACACCACTGGGTCAGGAGCCTCACCTACTCCGGATAGGCCTTCTCATCAATATTGGAGATCAGGCACGTCACTGCTCTGTCGTTGGTAAATTGAATGATGGAACTGGAGTCAAAGGTGGCTACACAGTTGTCTGTGTACAGGGAGTACAGTAACGGGGACAAGACGCAGCCCTTTGAGGCTAGTGAGGGTGAGGGAGGTTGAGGTATGGTTGTGAGGGTGAGGGAGGGGTATGGTTGCCTACCGTTACCACTTGGGGTCTAACCAACAGGAAGTCCAGGATCCACCTACAGAGGGTGCTGTCTAGCCCCACGGCCCGGAGCTTGGTGTCAAGCCCGGGTGGAGTTATGGTGTTAAAAGCTGGGCTGAGTTTCCCAGAGGCATCGTAGCGCTACGTTCATACATACGCATACGATGAACGTAGCGCTACGATGCCTCTGGGAAACTCAGCCCTGAACTGTAGTCAATGAACAGCAGTCTCACATAACGCAACACGTTCCCCTGGCTCTTGTCTAGGTGGGATAGGGTGGTGTGGAGGATGTGGGCAATTGCATCCTCTGTGGATCTGTTGGCTCAATATGAAGTCTTCATTTGCAAAAACAGATATGTGCGTTTTGATACATTTTGATAAATCCATTTTAAAATCAAATATCAATCAAATTGCAGTTGAGTTGTTTTTATTAAGTAAAGAAGAGTCTTCTTTACATAATCAAAAGAACCCAACCAACCCAACCCAGAGTCTTCTCACAACCCAACTGAAATTGATATTTGATATTGACATTTCATTGAAAAAAATATTTATAAAAATTAGTCAAAACACACATAGCCTATCTGTTTTTGCAAATAAACTAATTGTATGCAAACTGTAGAGGGTCCAGTGTGCTGGGCAGTGAGGAGCAGATGTAGGAGATCGTGTCTTGGACAAAAATGGGGGGATTGTGAATCAATAGGCTTTAAGAACAAAAGGCTGAAATCTGAAAGGATTGAGGCCAGTTGTCTCTAAAATTCCATGACGCTCACCACTGTGGTTGTAGTAGGGGCCAACACCATGTACAGTAGTAGAATTTCATATCATCCACGGTGACGTCCCGAAGCGCGAACTGCACTTCCGTCTGGGCGAACCAGGCCGAGGCTGACGATTCCCAGAACTCCAGTACTTCCAGAGGGACAACGGTGACCGTCACGTTCACTTACAGTCGTCTCTGGAGATGTCCAGGAGATAAACGTTGGGGTCACCAGTGTAGGTAGGGAGTTCTGAAGAAAAGACCCGACTACTTCTCTCAGCGACGACACAACATGTATCATTTATTTGCCAAAACAGGAACAACAGAGCAAGAGAGAAGAAGTCCTCTACATTACATTACAGTCATTTAGCAGACACTTTTATCCAAAGCGACTAACAATAATTGCATTTAACGTAGGAAGAGCCAATGTACTACTACTTGCCAGAACTCACAAGTGCATCTTCTCTCTAAAACAAGTGACTAAGAGCATAATCTATTGCTGAAGGCAAAGTGCAAGAATCGCAATCTAAAGTACAGTGCAATATAATATAATACAATAAGTGCTTAGGTGGGAGGATTGTTGTAGTACAATCTTCAATTCTCTACCTAAAGAAGTGCACACTACCTAAACAAGTGCACACTACCTAAAACAAGTGCACACAGCAACAGCCGCCATCACAACAGCTACACCCATAGCCTACAGAGTGAATTCAGTTTGTACAGTAGATGTGTCCACTACCCTATAGCATTAACATTCATATTAGCCCTTATAAGGAAACTATTGCATCGGCTACCTGTATCGAAAGTACAATAATTCGCCCCTCGTAATGCTACTAAAGCCTACTGTACTGTACCACTTTTGGCAAGAAAATGTTGTATATGTAATACAGTATTGTACAAAGTTGGCATTGTTCCCGGAAAAAGGGGGAAAAAAGCTGACTCTTGAGAGAAAGGTGATCAGTCACTGTATTCATATTAGAGTAGAGTTAGGAAAGGGGCTACTTCTCCGACATTGGAGTTGCTTATCGGCCCTAATGTATCAGCTAAACTAAACATTGAATTACATCATCTACTTTTATAGAAACAATGATTTCAGCAGGGGGAACGCAATGCCATTACGTCATATGTTATTGTTCAGGCTGATTATTGTGAAAGCTGAACTCACAGCATGTGTGTGTGTGGATGTGTGTTTATGTGTGTAATCCATCTATCTATCTCTATCTATCTCTCTCTCTCTCTCTCTCTCTCTCTCTCCCTCTCACACACACACACACATGCACCCATGCATGCTTGCTCGCACACACACAAATACACACACTCACACAAATGCACCCACTCACACACACACACAAACACACACACACACACGCAGGGCATTGTCTTCGGACTACTGTCACCTCACTATCCCTCTTTTCCAATCATTCTGAAAGAGAAAACATCATTTGTCTGCTAACTGCCAACACTTTTCATGAGAACACAGTAGGGTTGGTGTTGATAGAAATGCACTCTGTTAACGTCAAACATGAAATGCTACATGGTGGTATTCTAGTTCCTGTTAAATCATTGGTGGATTTGGAGGGAAAACACTCTTAAGGCAGAAGTATGTGGAACACCTGCCTCCAAGGACTATTTTGGTATTTCTCTATATATGGTGCTAAAATTATGTTTCCCTCTGGAGACACAGCATAACTCATGTTCCTCTAAGAACAAGATCTTAAAAATACTTATTGAAACATCAGATCATAACCAACAACATTTTCAGTCAGTCCTGTAGGCCTTTTGTGAAATTCAATGACTTGTTCTTAACCGAATCTACAGCAATAAAGGCTTTAAACACCTGCCAGTTGCTTTGGTACGGGTGTCTAAATTCAGCATTTCCTGAAAAACGCATCAGAGAGCTAAAATTAGAATGAAGTTGGTATTCAATTCATGACATCATTCCAAAAATAGAACATAGCCTTTATAGAACACTGCTCTTTAGCTGGTACACCATTATCTAGAACCATGGCTAATACGTGGTTCTGATTTGGCAGTGTACGATTAGTAGGGATGCACCGATTGTAAAATTCTGGGCCGATACCGATGTTTAAAATAACAATCTGGCCGATGTTAATTTTATTTTATTTTTATTCCCCCTTTTGTGCCAGGGAAACAAAGAAATGAAGTGTTTGGTTCCAAAACGCCAATTTTTATTTCACTATAATTTGAAAGCAAACTACACGTGCGTTTGCGGCGTTACGTCACGGATCTTCTCCGAATCTGCAGCTGGGTAGGCTACGTTTTGCAACAAAAAAAGCCGTAATTGTTGCTACATAACATCGGCCACTACCATCGGTCAATGTCATTTTATTTGCCGATGGGTCGATGGCAGTCAACAAGGCCAACATCGGCCGATGCCGATGTTCGGCCGATGCATCGGTGCATCCCTAACGATTAGTGTTATAGTACGTGCACAGTTTTATCTCAGGCATGCCGCCTCTAGGCCAACGACTAGGCCAAAGTAAGCATTCACGAATTGGGGATCTTCATAAAGACATGTCTCCCCTAATTTGTCCTACCATCAATTCAACAGAAGTGAAGTATACGGTACATCCAATAAGTGCCCTGGCCAGAAACATCCCCTGACCATTGGTCCCTGGACACCTCTGTAGATCTGGGCTGATATAAATAGCACACATTTACCTTTTGCAAAGCCGAGTTGCTTTTGCCTATCAATTTCCTTTCAGATCTGATGAATTGCCTTGGAGAAGAGGGAGACGTTTTTATGGACAAGGCCATGGCTGCAGGGATGCGGTCTGAATTCTATCCTCCCGCGAAGCGCCTGTAGAGCGTTAAGACTGGTTTTGTCAGTAGAAAGCCAGATTCCCATGCTTCTGAATGATGCTTTATAGCCACAGAAGCGGCCATAGCTCTAAGCTGGACATCTCACAAAACAAATTTAGAACTTCCACACATAGTTTTCTGAGGACTTAAGCCTTTATGGGTTGCTCATGGTCAGCCAAATGGAAAAGACATTCAAACTACCCATATATCCGCAGGATTCTTGTTTTTCAGGTGAAAGAAGTCTTCAAAACTGCTTGTTGGACAACGTAAAGGTCAATCTTGTCTAGCCGACAGTCCAAACCCAGTGAAGCGAAGCAGAGGTTATGAGAGGACAGAACAGTATCCGTTTCCAGTAGCAATCCTCTATCCTCTACCACACAGACTATTTTGTTGGTCAAAATTACTATACAGTATCACGATGCAAGCAAGTAAAAACTGCAACTTGATAGTTCAGGTAAACCATCCCTCTTTCTAGCCAATCCAATCTCCTCCTTGGACTAGGACCTGGAACATGAACAACAATTACACTGAAGATTCAAGACACTCCAAATGAACTGCTGTACATTTGGCGTGTGTGTGGGAGTGTGTGTTTTATGTACTGTATGTTTGTAATTGTGTATTGTGAATTATGTATTGTGATTTATTTATTTTTATTCTGCCATCAACCTGACAAGGGACTACAGATGAAAATTATATTTACATATATATACAGCGCCATTACTGCTCAACACAATCATGAGAACAAGTCGCTGAACAGTTATGGCCATCTTCCCAACAGTCCCAGAACGACCATAAAACAGATGGTGACAGTCTGGAGCTCTGCCACGTGCCTCCCAAATATCTTCCTCACAGACTGTAGTGAGAGGAACTACAGGGCATACTGTATACTGTATAGCGCATGAATATGTTTGATCACAGCCCTGCTCCACTAGTGTGCGGTATGATGGAAGCGCACGGTGAAACGTGAGAGGATCATCGACAAAACACAGGGAAAGCATTCTGGATGAACCCTAGAGCCGTTCTCAGGGTAACGCCTAGTGCCCACACTCTTGCCGGATTACTGATTGGGTTGACTTTATTGCCCCCCCACCCCTCAAGATGGAAAGCAATAGGTGACTAGCAAGGTAAATGTGTTCCATGCAGCATTTTGCTCACTGACTGGTTGAAGCCATCTTGAAGTCTAACGTACTAGGACTGAAACTGTTACTGTGATTTGAATCAGACTTTGGATGTGTACGGGAGGTGAGGAAAGTTGGAGTTTGTGTGTGCGTGTGTGCGTGCGCGTGCGTGCGTGTGTGTGTGTGCGCGTGCGTGTGTGTGTTCTTTCTCTCTCTTACTTGTCACCTAGGTGACAGTCTCTGAATGGACAGACTCGTTTCTCTGTTTTTCCATCTGATACCCCGGATCCTGATATTGCTTCATCCTGAGTTGGTTGTTTTCACAAAAACACAAAACACCCAAATTTCCCCTGTCCTGTAAAATACAAACATCTGCTTTTCTACTAAACCAGTCACTGTGACCTCAGAGGACACATTGATACTCTCCAGAGATAGTAAATAGAGATAGTAAAGAGAGAGTAAAAAGAAGGTGGGCGGGGCTAGTCTGCTCGTCCTGGTCTGCTTCAACACATCAGAGATATATGGCACTGAGCACATATTCACCAGCTGGTCACGTTTGCTTTGGCATAAGGCCGGCTGTGTGTGGTGACCAACCAGCCATGGGTTTCCTCTGGAAATATTCTCACAGTCTTTACAGAACCCACACCTGTTTACTCACATGTTAGATTAGCATGTCCGATCAGCTGCGTCGACGTATTTGACGCATGACGATTCGTGTAGCCCTCGATGAAGTCAAACAAGTACATTTGTTTAATGAATAACTGGGACATTTGTTTTTATGTCAGATGTTGTGTCATGCATAGACGGATCATGAAAAAATGGGGGCCTGGGCCTGGGCGTGTAGAGGGGCCCCCTCCTATCAGTTCCACCCCCCCCTACAGCCTCCCCCTCCCTACCAGCCGCCCCCCCCCCCCCCCCCCCTACAGCCTCCCCCTCCCTACCAGCTCCTCCCCCTCCCTCCCAGCTCCCCCCACCCCCCCCCCCCTACAGCCTCCCCCTCCCTACCAGCTCCCTCCACCCCCCTACAGCCTCCCCCTCCCTACCAGCTCCCCCCACCCCCCCCCCCCTACAGCCTCCCCCTCCCTACCAGCCCCCCCCACCCCCCTACAGCCTCCCCCTCCCTACCAGCCCCCCCCACCCCCCTACAGCCTCCCCCTCCCTACCAGCTCCCCCCACCCCCCTACAGCCTCCCCCTCCCTACCAGCTCCCCCCACCCCCCTACAGCCTCCCCCTCCCTACCAGCCCCCCCCCCCCCCCCCCTACAGCCTCCCCCTCCCTACCAGCTCCCCCCACCCCCCTACAGCCTCCGCTGCAACACTGTTGTTCTCATCGTTTGTTTTCTTTTAAAAACTGGAAATGCGAGGAACCTGCTGTAAAGCATCTGACTGACTTGACTCTTTTTCTTTTCGGATGTTTCGTTTTGCTGCTCCGCTTAATATGTGACGGTGCTCCATTTTACATGTACGGTTCTTTGTCAAGATCAAACAGATTGAACCAGTTGACCTTGTGACCTGCACCTGTGTGATCTGTCTCGAGTTCACAAACTTTAATAGTTCCCTCTATAGACTAGTTTTGTAGCCTACTCATTTATCTATGGAAAGGTAGCCTACATTCCCTCCCATTAGATTAACGAGTAGGCTATAGAAAATATGTAGCCCACACAAGCTTCTCTCTTTTTTAAAAAGATGTGGGCCCCTATAAACTGTTCAAAATATAAATGTTTTTTTAATGTTTGTGTAAGGAATCTCACCCTAAATTTATATCGGTGTCCCTGCAACAAGAAATGCAAAGGGCCCCTTGAGGTCTTGGGCCCCTGGGGCTGGTGGCCCGTTCGGTAATATGTCTTTGGTGTCATGTACTAATCGTTCATGACCCCGATTTGGCATTGTTATGATCTGGCGTGCTACTTGTTTTCTGTTGGATGAATACCAGTTAGTTGACGGTCATCTTTTACAACAAGGAACCGCATTGGTTTCAGTACATGTTCTCCCGTGTAGAAGTAGAACAAGCAGCCCTCGGTTTGCAAACACGATGCCTCTCCCTACTACCGAGACGCTCATCAAGACCACTCAAAAATGTTTAGATTTAAAGTTGCATCTGTTATCTGTATAGAGTGGTGAGGTCTGATGTCACTTTGTAGAAGACTTAAAAGTTAGCATCACCGCCAGTTGAGTCCAAAATCCCTGAGGGAAAAATGTATAGAATTCGCGAAAAATGCTGACAATAAGGTTCCTATGTGTTTAACAGAGGTTCCCAGAATGTATGTTTTGTTCTAAAAGGTAAAGCACATAATTCAAGATGGGTTTGTGAATTATATGTGTGGTTTATATGTGTGATACAGTATTTATTCAGTTTAGGTAATCTCATGTCCTCTAGTACTAGCGCAGGCTATGAAAAAAAAAAATGGCGGCAATTTGACTGCTGTAGTCCAGTTTCAATAATGGTTAGCATACAGTATCTCAACAACATCATCCTCAGAACCAACTATGGGCTTCAAAATTCATGAAAACCATCTTCAGTGATGTATTTTAACTTTTAGATGAAACTCATCAACAAAATGAGGACTTCATCTCACCACTCCATGGATGCATCTGGGACCTGTGGGACCAATCAGCTCTTGGAGGTGAGAGCCAATAGAGTGGAGCTGCCCCGCCCTTCTGAGTAACCCATTGGCTGAGGCAGTGTGGGGTCTGAGGTAAGACCATGCGTAAATCATTCTCATGGCCATCATCGCTGGTTGCCAGCCAGTACTAGTACAGCCTGCCAAGTCTCCACTGTCTATGAGAAGGCCAACTGTGGATTCCGAAGAGTAAGCCATCAAAAAACTGTATATCAATGGAGATTAAACCGACAAGGGGGATATTCAGTTTACTGATATTCTTTACTTCCCAGAACCGTTAGAAATATTGACAAGGGATTGCCCAGAATAAATGTAATTAAATGGGTAATTTTGGACATAAAGCGTCATTTACAACTTACCCATAATGTTGTTGATTGATGGAGAACTTTTTCAGCTGATTCCATGCTCTCTCGTTCCGGCGTTAGCGGCATGCTAATGCTAGAACAATGCATTAGAAACGGCTAGCATTCAAAGAAAACTCACTTGTACACTCCACAGTGCACCCAAATCAAATCAAAGACTTAATTATGACTGTCGGGGGGTCATTTGAGTTTTCATACAATCATTTTTAAAGTCCAACTATCATTGAACCCATTCATTTGTCCGGACCTATATGACTCTGTGTAAATAGGCAGGCGGAGTGATATGTAACTAGCCGGCACTATTGTCTTCACAAACAAGATACCGAAGAGTGGACTATTCTCTTACTATCAACACAACAAGTTGCAATGGCCATGTTCGAAAGGGATATGTCTGACTTTGATGAGGAGTTTAGTGTGTCTGATGAACCTTACTTGTTTGGAGTGTTTATAAGTGAGTTTTCTTTGAATGCTGCCATTTCAGTTGGACTGCGCTAGCATTAGCATGCCTCTAATGCTCAAACGAGAGAGCGTGGAATCAGCTGAAAATTATCTCCATTAATCAACAACGTTATGAGTAAGTCATTAATGAGGCTCTATGTCAGAAATTCTGAACTAACCCTTTAAGGTAATGAATGTTGAAAATGATGTAACCTAAAACACCAAATGTTATCTTAATATAAAATTACCAGCCAATAAAAAGTAGTCATCTAATATAAAAATGTGTTATAGTAGACAAGATCGGCACATTATAAAACTACATTATTTCTAGGTTTATTTGGGAGATGCACTTTACCCAGTAGGGCCTGTGGCGAGACAGCTTGCGACCTGTTGCTAATAAAAGCAGCCAAATGAATGCTTGGAGAACGCTCCGCAGAGAAATACTGAGGGCTTAGCTGGAGTGTTTCTGTTGGCGAGAACGGCGGATAAATCAGCCTCCCCCAGACCTCTGCTGCGTTGGCCTGCAGCAGAGAGATGGGACGGGGCCACTTGTTCAGCTCTGTCAGGTCTCAACCAGAAACAACCACTAGACCCTGGCTTCTACCTCCTACTGTAGCTCCAAGCCCCTGCGTCCCACTCTTGTCCCTACCTACCCCATATGCCCATTTCAACAGATTGTCCCTTTAATACTGTATCGTTTTATATAGGGATTTATGGACAAAGCTGAAGCAGTACCAGTTCTACTTTAGACTTTTATGGTAATTGATGATAGTGGACGTTTATGGGCAGGAGCTTACACTTGCCAACCGGGTAAAAATACCATAGCTTGTTTGGGCTTTTATACTTTGCTTTTGATACAATACAACATTGCAGAGTCTCAGGCTGAAGTCGTAATGGGTTTCCTCTAGGTCTGACCCCTGCCAATATGCAAGAATATCATTGGGTGGAGTGCATTAGTGGTCCAGCAGGCGTAAAAGAGTATTTTAAAACACCACTGATGTGGGAGTCCAATATACTCTAAGCCACATGCAAGAGTCCAGTATGCTCAAGATGACCAGAAACTCACTGCGTAGTGGACGCGGTTTGGAACCACGCTTTTGTACGTAGGCCCCGAATGTCACTGTCCGATCACAATGATATATTTTTGGTGGAGTGAGAGAGAGAGAGAGAGAGAGAGAGAGAGAGAGAGAGAGAATGGCAGCAGGGCCTGGGTATCTGCAACAACGGTGAATAGAAATACTAATTGATTTTATTTATAAAGCGCTTTTCATTGCGAAACAATCTGGATGGATGGACCTGCAGTAGTCAAATGGATGTTAGGCTGCTTCTCAACGCTGCAACCTTTATTTACAGGGGATAAAAGGACAATCAAGAGTGATGATCTTATATTTGAATACGTGATGTATATGGTTGGTGTTTCTGTACAGTACAATACAGTACATTGACTGAAATTATCACCAACAGGGCCGGCTCTAGACTTTTGGAGGCCCTAGGCAAAGTTTTCTGTGGAGGCCCCATTTTGAAATAAACCCTACCCACCATCAAGCAATCAAGCATCAAGGCGCCATCATTCCATCGTCATGTATGTTATGCCATCCATCACTTTAGCCTATCAGCAGCAATGACTCACTTGAGTATCACATTTGGTTGGGGCTTCAGCCAATCAGATCAATCTATTGCTGGGGGAGGGGAGGGAGGGCTCCCGGAAATCAGGGTTTTATCATGACTGGCACATACTGTATCCAATGAGAACGTTATCACAAAAAAATAAATTTCAAACAAAAAAAGTTGCAAGGCCGGAGGCATTTATCTACCCCGCCTATAGGAGGCGCCAGCCCTGATCACTGATTACAACGCGCATATCAGTTTCTATCATTCCTAAACATGTAGGCCTACACTACATTTAAAACCGATATTGAATCATAATAGGGGTGTGAGCCCATATTTTGTAATCATATCTCTCTCGTTTGCACAACTGTAGGCCGAATCTGACAGCGCAGCAGATACATGTGTAGCTATACACTTCTGAGAAAACTCTCAAACTCTGATGAAAACGAAAAAGAGCTGGAAAAAAAACGAAGTAGTAAAGATCTGAATCACTTTGCTTTAATTCAGGCCATGGAAACAGCAGCTCAGGGGAAAACCCAGGAGGCTCACAGACACTGAGCAAGTGCAAAGTCTCTGAGTGTAATGAAACTGACAGTTGGCCAATAAGAGTCCAAAACCAGCTACAGGACTGTAACTGATGACTAGTTGTGTTGCAGTATGGTTGGAAAATCTGCGTCCTTTGTCTGATTGACAGCGCAGGGCGAGGTGTGTGTGTGTGTGTGTGTGTGTGTTTGTTAGCAGGATTACGCAAAAACGACTGGACCGATTTTCACAAAATTCGGTGGAAAGGTGTAGCATGGTCCAACTTAGAAGACATTTTATTTTGGAGCAGATCCGAAGCATGGGTTGGGTCCACACGCCGCCCAAACACAGCTGGCCTTTCCCTTTATTCCCCTTTATTCCTTTTTTGAACCAGGATTACACAGAAATTACCTGACCGATTTCCATGACACTCAGTGGAGAGGTGCATCATGGGCCACCTTAGAACCCATTACATTTTGGAGCGGATCCGAATCACGGGCCCGATCCACGAATGAAAACAAAACTTAGAACGAAGCCAGCTCCCTGTGTGGGGGTACTAGAGATACGGGGTTTGGACTGGGGTGTGTGGGGGAGATCCCGGAGCACACCACACCACACCCCGCCGGCTGTGACCAGAGGGGGGTGCCACAGAGCTGGACAAATACAGCCACCCATTCAACTCTGGTCATTTTTAACTCGTCCCAGTGAATCATGAGGTGGGTCCACGAGCCGTCCAAACACAGCCCGGGCAGCCATTCACCTCCATTTATTTTTTGGACTAGGATTACGCAAATAACTACCTGACTGCTTTTCATGAAACTCGGTGGAGGGGTGTAGAATAGGTCAATTTAGAACCCATTCAATTTTGGCGCATAGAGCCACGAAATGCATTCAGGGGTGGAGGTCTGTGCTCTCTGAGCACCATTTCTAGTTTATGTTTGCACCTAACAGCCAAGATGATAAAGGTCATGGCAGTGTAGACCCACATTGGTTTGAAATCAAAATAAGACCCGTCAGTTTATATCCAGGCATAAAAGTGAATACGAGACTGGTGCAAAAAGTTTTTGGGGTTTTGATTAATTGCACATGTTGTACTGCTTGCCCAGGTGTGAGGAGTCTGATAGGACAGCGGGAGATGGTTTGCTAGCCTACTGAACAACAGACCCAGTCCACACACACCATCCAAGACCCGCTTTAGACCGTGATTATAAAACCGCTGTTTGACAAGGGCAGTTCGTAGTGCAGAGAGAACAGCTCGTTGATTGGTCAGAACGGAGAAGGACCTCTTAGGCTCACATTTGGAGTTTTGAAACAGCTGGACGACTGATACAGGATATCTCTGAGGTAAGACGATGACAATGATCAAACAAGTATGCATGTTATCTAAAGGTCGGTCCCGGTAAATTAAACAATAGATCTTTGTTTGAATTAGTAGGCGCACGAATGGATAATTCCGAATTTAATTCTCTCACACGCGTCCTCATAATAATCAACTGCATGTTTATGTGGTGAATTTCAAACCAACTGCTAATCTTCTTTTTCTCTGTTTTTAGCACGACTTGAATGAATTAAAAAAATGAGATGCATCAGCATTTTGGTAAATGTGGCCCTTCTGCTCAGTGGAACAAGTGGATTTGTCTTCAACTCGACGGATTACACACCAGCGGGCAATGTCACCGACAACAAATCGACCCTTAAACCTCCCGTGTCTCCCATCATACCGAAATCCAGGCGAAAACGTTATATTTCTCAAAATGATATGATTGCCATTCTAGACTATCACAATCAAGTGCGCGCAAGCGTCTTTCCACCTGCCGCAAATATGGAATACATGGTAAGATTCTAAAAACAGACTACTCTGCTTTGAACGTTTCTTCATACCTCACATTCTTGCTGGTAAAGTAGTAAGTTTTATCACCCAATTACTTCTTTAAGTTCAATTAAATATGCTGGTCTAGCCTATTGCGCTCTCTGCTGGATGTAAAGGTTTACTGCAGGTCGGGACTTTTTCAGGATACGCCTGCTAACTAGAGGTGTGGTTGCTACGGTCTTGATTTGATATGCAGAGTCCTGAGTTAAAATCCAGTGTTAGCTGGTTTGGTTTTATGGGTATGGGCCTCATGACACACAGGATGGCCATGATTCATCCAGTCTGTCATACTCCGCTCTGCGTCTGGTGTCTGCCACTTATGCAGGTGTGGGACGATGGTCTGGCTCGGACCGCAGAGGCCTGGGCGGCTACCTGCCTCTGGGAGCATGGACCTCCGTACCTGCTGAGGTTCTACGGCCAGAACCTGGCTGTCCGAACGGGGGGGTAGGTACTGGACCCCTGCATGACACTGGGGGGGGGGGGGATGTGGACCTGGGTATCTTCTGTTCTGATACCTGCGGACAGAGCCTTATAAGGCGGTACCTGCCCGAACCAGTACGCCAGAGTAGGACAGTGTCCAGCAGACCAGTCATTATGGGACTACCGTACGTTAACCTGGTTGGAACTATTACACACGGCTGGAAATGAGCTCTTTCGCTAACCCCGGCACAATGACTTTTGTATTTTGCAACTGTCATTTGCCCTGTCCCGTCTAGTCCTTGCACGCTGTCTACCGTTGTCTAACCATCAGTGTTATGCACCAACTGACCAGAACAAATTCCTAGTGTGTGTAAAACCTACCTGGCAATTAAACTGATTCAGACTCTGATGTACACTCATGCAATTTTGTTTATGCAGATTGTTGTGCATTGTCCACTTTCTAATAAACCTAATAAATGAATGAATGAATGAATAAATGAATGCATGAATGAATGAATGAATGAATGAATGAATGAATGAATGAATGAATGAATGAATGAATGAATGATCGGCCCCCAGCTACCGTTCCATCCTGCAGCTGGTGAAGCCGTGGTATGACGAGGTGAGGGACTACGTGTTCCCCTACCCCCGGTATTGCCAGCCCCGCTGCCCCATGCTCTGCTACGGACCCACATGTGCACACTACACACAGGTAGGGTCACTATGAACACACACACACACACACACACAGGTAGGGTCAACACACACACACACACACACTACACACAGGTAGGGTCAACACACACACACACACACACACACACAGCCTGGCACTGCAGAGCTCAGGAACTATATAGAGCCATTGATAAAAAAAGGAATATAAAGAATGTTGTATTGAGTTGTATGGAAAGGACTTGACAGCGGACTGGATTGAACCGGGCCGTAATAGCATGAAGCTGACTGGCATTGAACTGAACCTCATCCACTACAACCCCCTCATGCCCCCCCCGTGTGTGTGTGTGTGTGTGTGTGTGTGTAGATGGTGTGGAGCAGCACCAACAGGGTGGGATGTGCAGTCCAGACCTGCTATAACATGGTTGTGTGGGGAGTTATATGGAGACAGGCCACATACCTCGTCTGCAACTACTCACCTAAGTAAGTCCTGCTTCATTTCAACAGTTCATACCCCACACGGTTCATACCCCACACGGTTCATACCCCACACGCTTCATACCCCACACGGTTTATACCCCACAGAGTTCATACCCCACACGGTTCATACCCCACACGCTTCATACCCCACACGGTTCATACCCCACACGCTTCATACCCCACACGGTTCATACCCCACACACTTCATACCCCACACGGTTTATACCCCACAGGGTTCATACCCCACACGGTTCATACCCCACACGCTTCATACCCCACACGCTTCATACCCCACACGGTTCATACCCCACACGGTTCATACCCCACACGCTTCATACCCCACACGGTTCATACCCCACACGCTTCATACCCCACACGCTTCATACCCCACACGCTTCATACCCCACACGGTTCATACCCCACATGGTTCATACCCCACACGCTTAATACCCCACACGGTTCATACCCCACACGGTTCATACCCCACACGGTTCACAGGGGTACGTCATCTCTACAACAGCCTGTCGCTGTGTATAATTGTTTAGCATGTTACCAAAGGAAAAGCCATTAGGCACACACCCACAATTATGTAATGATGATGTAATAATACCACATAATTTATTATGAAGCTTAGAGTAATTAGCAGACTGTATTGTTAACCCATCACTCTCTGTCCCAATGTGAATGTTAATTTCAAGGTGCAGAACAGTGTTCAGGAAGTAGCTAGGTTCATTTTAGTGGCATCACAGGTAAATGTGAACACTTTGTTTTTCCAGGGGTAATTGGATAGGCGAACCCCCCTACAGGGTTGGGGTCCCGTGTTCCTCCTGTCCTCCCAGCTACGGGGGTTCCTGTAGCAGCAACATGTGCTACCCAGGGGTGCAGTCCAACTACCTGTACTGGTTCAAGTAAGCCAGCCTCATCAACAACCATGTGGAAACGCTACGAGTTGTCAGATAGTGTGTTGAATTATTTTATATGTTATATGCATATACTTTTTTTTATACAGTTGATATGTACTGTACATTCAAATTAAGCTACATTGGTTTGAAACGCCAAAAGCCATTTGAAAAGTTATCATTGCATTTTGAGAAGCTAGCTTATATTATGCATTGCTGCCATACTGTCCATTGCTATGTTGTAGCATATGGCTTTTTTAGGTCTTACCATCATATTGATGGTCAAACGTATTGATCATCAGTCGTGTTGTATCAGTGGCATTGAATTGAGTACAGTGGGTACAGTTCCAATAGCTTACTTGCATATGGATGGATGAATTCCGGTGCTAATCTGTCAACAAACTTATGTCCGGGTGCTAATACGTTATTGTGGCATGAGCACTGTTTAAAACGACTCAATCGCATGTTCTTTATGGCAAGGTGCATTTGCAACAGTGATATGTACAGTTCAGTGCAAAGGTTTACTGAATTTTTGTGGGTATCCTTTAATGTCTTCCAGCTGAAAGTGTTTTTATAGAAGTTTGTACCTGATTGACTTTATTCAAGATGCTATACATTTTCCCATTGTGTCCCATTGAAATACTACTTTTTTTTTGTAACTGGTATATAATAAAGATGGGCTGCTGTCCTACATTGTGGTAGCCTACATTCTAGTAGCTTGGTTCAGTAGTTTCACAGGTGTCGTTACAACCAGCAGGGGGCGATGTGTGCCAAACCAACTCTGCATCCAGTGAAATATTCCCTTGTGAATTTTCAACATCCATCATGGAAGTGCCAGATCATCATTATTGAGCTTTTACCTGACTACCATAAGTTATTGTAAAGCCATTCTGGATCTAGCCCTGCTTGCCAGTGAGTTGATCCACCAGAAAGCCCTGTTCCTCGGGATGTCTGGGAGGATCGCTGCGGTCGGTGCCGTCACATGGAGGATGTTAGGACAGAGCGCTCCCCTGCTCTAGGACCTGGCTCGGTGATTGGCAGGGCGCGGACTCCCACTCTACCTGAGCTGACATGTTAAGGTCACGTGGGCTAATTCCTCCAGATGTCTGTTAGACAGGACTGACACATGACTGAACACCCCCCCCCTCCTCTCTCTTTCTCTCTGTCTCTCCCTCTCTCTGTTTTTTCATCATTATCAACTGCTCTGACGATTGGACATCACAAGTGTTTCCCAAGAACCTTAACTCACATCATCAGGCAACATTTTCAGTGTTCATTTCAGTATGTATTTATTCTCTCTCTCTCTCTCTCTCTCTCTCTCTCTCTCTCTCTCTCTCTCTCTCTCTCTCTCACACACACACACACACACACACACACTCCACATTACAAATGCTGCTCTATGTAAACCAGCAGTGGTTTGGCGTTCCCAGATCAGACCAGATCATGTCTGAATAACAGCCCTGTGGTCAGGTCAGGTCACAGAAGCACACGGCCCACCGTGCTAGCATGGCTGCCTCCTCTGAAGCAGGCATTCTCACACCTGAGAGTTCAGTCAAGTTCAACAAGCACAGATTCACTTGTAACTTCAATGCTCGATGAAAAGTTGTTGGCTAGCTCTAGGCTTATTTCTTATTTTACAGAAGATCAGTTATCATAGTAGCCAAATTTTTGTCACTTGTCATTAATATCATTACGTGTTTTTCCTGTCCACAACTGCAGGCAGATATACAGTATATTGTAACTTGGTGTGTTTATAGCCGAATGGTCTACCCATATATTTTTGCAGTCCTAGGCTGTAGCTATGTGCCCGCATGCTATAATACTGCGCGTAAAATCAACAAATCAAATGCATTCATCGCGTAAATTAAAAACAAACCCACAAACCTGACAAACAAACATAGAATACAGAAATGCTACTCTGAGAATGTACGTAAGTGGGCACTCTCACAACCCAACGAGTTTACCTTCACGTCACGTCGAGTGGAATCAAGCTCAGTCCTCAAATAGCGCGCCCCGGGGCGCAGGGAGCCAGATGGAGGCGGGGGAAACCGGGCACGTTACGCATCGCTAAACCCAAATTTGGCATATAAACCAAAAGTGCGCCCCTGCGCTCACACTGCTTGACCTGGAGGATTCTGCAGGTAGCTCACTCTCTCCCTTCTCCTGTCGTGGATGTACAATACCGAAACACACCCTGATATGATAGTTTTGAGAGGTGTTCTGAGGTTACATTTATGATAACTTGCCCAGGAGAGCAACGTTCCGCAGTTGTTAACCAGCTGGACATTGGATACCGGAGATATTTAATCATAATCGACCGTTTTATTGCAAGGTAAATTGCCAACTTCTGACGATTTCTATTCATTCACTATTCTGCATTGCATACATGACACACTGGAAACTATGTGGGCTTCCTTCTTGCTGTAGTCCAGATATCATACATATCTTATAATCTATGCATGCTGAAATGTTTTATGTTCAGTGTAGGCTGCAGCAGAAATATTTTAGTACAACTAGAAATACCAGACACTGTATGCACAGTGCATGTGCTCAGGTTAAGTCAGCAATATTCCCAAATAGCTGAGTTCAGCCTTTTTTTCTCAACGTAATATGTTTCCTGATATAGGCTACTGCTTTTCCTCACAGCAGGGAATCAATCAGCACTATCACAGAATACAATTGTTGGCACTGAATGAATACCTGAACATTTAATCAAATTATCTGTGGATGAATAAATGTACATTTAATCAAATTATCGGTGGATGAATTAATACCTGTACATTTACTAAAATTATCTCTGGATGAATTAATACATGTACATTTAATCAAATTATCTCTGGATGTCTACATGTCAATCGTATATCCTCCCCCCTATTCTTCTGCTGTTGCAGTGCATCGTGTTGCTACATCTTCCTCCAAACCACAGCCATCATGACCTGCCTGCCTTGGGATTGGTTGAGAGGCCTGGGGTTGCTTTTCCTGTCCCAGGCGGTGGTTTCCATGGTGATACCTAACTCCACCCACCTGGAGTCCATCTTGGAGAAGTACCTGGACAAGGACGACGATTGGTGGGTGGCCAAGCAGAGGGGCAAGAGGGCCATCTCCCACGGGGACATGCACCTGATCCTGGACATGCACAATCGGCTACGAGGCCAGGTCTACCCACAGGCCTCCAACATGGAGTACATGGTGAGGCAACAGAGAAAGGACCATTGAATAACTGAAATAATTTATTGGACAATTGAAAGGCTAGAGTAGTCCTGGCTGAAGCCAAAATGTTGGGTCCCGTGGGTATGGAGAACTCCACTTTGGTCTAAAGGTAGAAGTTTGGGTTCACATGGGAAAGGCTAGTTAAAATATTATTTCCCCTCTGCCAGAGCAGACCCTTGTGCAGCCATGAGCAAACTGTGAGCAGACACTATTCTCAGATCCAGCGGCTCTGCAATAGCAATGTCCTCAGGCGCTGTTTGACAAGTTCAGCATAGTTTTTGAGGCACTGCATGGTACAGTAGTACAACTGTATTTTCACGCTAGCATGTGGTCTTGGTCCGATGGTCCGATGAAGAGAGTTTCACACCGAGCTCTTGGAGCACGATGATTGCTGGCCAGCCTAAATCAAACAGAACTAGAGTAGAACAAGGCCTGAGATCAAACAGACCTACATGTACTAGAACAGATCAAACAGATCTACATGTACTAGAACAGATCAAACAGACCTAATGTACATGCTCTATATTAGAACAAGGCCTAAGATCAAACAGACCCACATGTTCTACGATAGAACAAATCTAACAGACCCACATGTACTACGATAGAACAGATCTAACAGACCCACATGTTCTACGATAGAACAGATCAAACAGACCTATGTTCTACAGTAGGGCTGATCAAACAGACCCACATGTACTACGATAGAACAGATCTTACAGAACTATGTACTACAGTAGGACTGATCAAACAGACCCACATGTACTACAGTAGGACCAGCCTGAGCCCTCCTTGCCCTGCCAGCCAAACCACCAGCTCTGCCTCTGGACCGACCCTGGCGGGCAGCCAAGCCCCGGCCCCACAGTGTTATCCTGCACTCTGACTCAACCGTTTACACTCCCCTTCCAGATTATTATGCTTGGTTTGATCTCGCTGCATTTTGTTTGGCAGCCAAGATGAATCTGTTTTGGGACGGGTAAAAAAAAAAAGAATTTTTTAGCTTAACTGTTGAGCGTTGTTGTCACTGATGGACACAATATGGCAGTTCAAATGAACTGTATGTTGTTTTTTAACACGTCAGATCCTCCGTCAGGTGAACTTGGCTCTGATCGGGATTTCACGAAGAGGGGTAGAATAACAAAATCTTGTCAAGAAAGGCAGGAGAAATGGTTTTGAATGGATGCGGTTTTGCAGGGATATGGTTTGTGCAAGGGCATGATATGTTTGTTCAGATCAAATTAAAAGAACTGGAGGTAAAGTGGAGTAGTTAGGAGCAATAGCTCGAGAGCTAATACAGAGATCATTATGAATTGGTTACAATGTCATCAGCTACTTAGTGATGAAGAGTTTATACAGTGATTTGACTGTGAGGTATAGCGTAGAAGCACACACTCAGAGCAGAGATATGGATGAATGTGTTCTATGTAGATACTGTTTTGGGCTGAGGCCAACATTGTGCAAAGTGCAAATATCGCTACTGTGAGTGTGTGAATGCACCCAGAACTCAGAACCAAGGCCACTGTGTAAAGGCAAAAGTCGGTGTGTGTGTGTGTGTGCGTGCGTGCGTGTGTGTGTGCGTGTGTGTGCGCCCTCCTGAAACACATGGAATGAATTAAGGCTGTAGTCCAGACCAGCTGACTCTACTGCACATTAGTATTTTTCAATTAGCGCTGGTCTGTGAAAAGCCTGATGCGACAGAACAGCACTGCAGAGAACCAAACTACACTACAACTATTCTTCTCAATCTCACTACTACTTGGCCAAAACACCTGAATTCCTTGTAAATATGCAACACTTTGTCCGAAACAAGAGGTGTAGGAATACTTTAGAGTTTGAAACTCCCAGTGGAGCACAGTTAGATGTGTATCAGGGGTCTGGTGCCGAGTTTGACGCACACACAGGGGGCATTGGCAGGGGTGTCAGCCAAGGCATCCACAGTATACCCACTTATCCATCCACGGCCAACACACACACTCACTTCTCAATCAGCACTAATGTGAAAAAAACTGTTTTTTTTGCAGCTCATTAGCTATCAGAATATCATTCCCACTTCTTTGGTGAGCGCTATTTTACATTACATTACATTTAGCGGACGCTTTTATGCAAAGCGACTTACAACACTGGGAATTGGACTCAGTGAGTTCCAGAAGGCCCCAACAATGACCCTCTGTGAGTCTCCGCACGGCGTTTTACAGCGCAGCCAAACTGTTTTCCAGAGTTGTGTCTCTCTGGAGACCGAGTCTTACAGTAAGCCAGTTCCAACATGGCCGTCGGTAAATAGTAGCACGGACCTGCAACCTGATGTGCCTGTGTGTGTAGCTGATAGACCAGCAGTGACTCCTAACTATTTGATGGGGTGGGTTCCCAGAAACACACAGAGCCAACCTCTGAGCTGAACTCTTGGAGATCCTCCATTAAAGTTTGTTGCTATATGTGTGTGTGTGTGTGTGTGTGTGTGTGAGTGTAGGTATAGGTGTGAATGTGTGTGTGTGTGTGTATAGGTGTAGGTATAGGTGTGAATGTGTGTGTGGGTGTGTGTGAATAGGTGTAGGTATACAGTAGGTGTGAATGCGTGTGTGTGTGTGTGTGTGTGTATAGGTGTAGGTATAGGTGTGAATATGGGTGTGGGTGTGCTTGGGTTGGGTGTTGGAGATAGATTTTTGTGTGGCATGTACATTGATATGAAAAATATAAATAAAAGTAATATTAAAAAACAAAAAAGTTTGTTACTACAGGCTCAAAGTACAAGGCTTGGCCCAAAGGTTCAAGATGTATGTTGTTTATTTAGAGCAACTGTGATTTCATTTCAAGGGTTTGGTGTGTGTGTGTGTGTGTGTGTGTGTGTGTGTGCGTGTGTGTGTGTGTGTGTGTGTGTGTGTGCGTATGTGTGTGTGTGTGTGTGTGTGTGTCCCACAGGTGTGGGACTACGAGCTGGAGCGGAGTGCGGAGGGCTGGGGGTACAGCTGTCTCTGGGAGCATGGACCCCCTCATCTCCTCACGCAGATCGGACAGAACCTCGGAGCGCACTGGGGAAGGTATGCATGGGGGTGTTTCTGTGCTTCAGGGTGAATGTGTGTGTGTCCATACCCCCATAAGTGTGGATGTGTAAAAAGTGTGCGTGCGTACTCAGTTTGCATCAAATTCTCATTCCTTTGATTAGAGAAGAGGCTAATAGAAACACACACACACACACACACACACACTTGAATCTTTCCTCAGAGACCGACCGCCTACCTTCCACGTCCAGGCTTGGTATGATGAAGTGAGACACTACAGCTACCCGTACCCCCAGGAGTGTAACCCACACTGCCCCTTCAGGTGCTCGGGGCCTGTCTGCACCCATTACACACAGGTACGGGTCCAGCTCATACATACTGTCTACCCTAGGTCTGTCTGCACCCAATACACACAGCTATGGGTCCAGCTGATATACGTACATACTGTCTACCCTAGGGCAGTGCATCTCTCCCTATTCTATAGGGTAAATGTCTACTGTACCTTGTCCCTCTCTTAAAAATAAATAAAATCAATCAAATCAGTCTGTCTGCACCCAATACACACAGCTATGGGTCCTGCCGATATATAATATACTGTCTACTGTAGGTCTATGTTCATCTCTTTGAAACGCACTGAGAAAGTGTGGTAGATACTGTAGATTGATGTTTGGTTTCCGTCAAGCAACCGTGAAACTCTTGCTTTCAATGTACAGTAAAGTCGGCTATACTGTACAGAGGAAGGGCATCCCTTCACTCGTGAGGCTGAACAGGAGTGCGGGGAACGCTAACCCAAGGGAAGCCATTTTGTTTCTCGCGCATGTAGATGGTGTGGGCTACGAGCAGTCGCATCGGCTGCGCCATCAACGTGTGTTACAACATGAATGTGTGGGGGATGATCTGGACCAAAGCCGTCTACCTGGTCTGCAACTACTCCCCACCGTAAGCTCGTCCCCCTCTGTCTGCTCCGTACGGATTTTCACCCGTACTGTTGTTACAGCACGTGTGAATGAAATTCAAGTCTCACCAATGTGTTTTTGTTTTCCTACTTGACTGTTGTTATAACTTTGTAGTTCATTGCTCTAGAATCAGTCTGTTAAAACTACAAATTGTTTCTGTGTGACATCACTTCCCTGTCCTCTTCATCCTGAAACTGTGTCCCTTCCTTTTTCACGTTATAAACTATCGCTTTCGTCCCCCAGTCACTCACTCTTGCCTGGATTCACTTCCTGTGCTTTAGTCCTTCTTGCAAATCGTAACATAGAATAAACTTATTGTCTTTGTTTGAAACCAGCTTGACCGACCACTCAGCGTGTTCTTTGAAATCTAAACTAAACCAAGTAAGATTTTTAATTCACACGCGCTTCACGCTGAACTGACATTTATTAATCCGGCTACATCCTGAAAACACAGTGGTCTAGGGAGCAACGGTGTCACTGGTATGGCTTGTTTCCAGACAAGACTATAATGGTTCAACGTGTTTTACAGTACGATGATGTTGTTGTTTTGGTGTTTACTACAGGGGCAACTGGTGGGGCCACGCCCCCTACAAACATGGCAGCCCGTGCTCCGCCTGCCCGGCCAGCTACGCCGGGGGCTGCAGGGACAACCTCTGCTACAAAGGTAGGTCACAGATGTAGCAGAGGTGGTTGGGAGACAGGCTATTACCATCCGGTGGCCCCTGAGACGTACAGTGTGTAAACCCAAGACAAGTAGACAAGTTAACAAGCAATGTACCGTAATACACACAGCGTTGAGGGGCGTTAGGGGCGGCTGTAGCTCAGTTGGTAGAGCGGGTCGTTCAGTGATCGAAGGGTCAGTGGTTCGAATCCCAGCTCCGACTGTCCACATGTCGAAGTGTCCTTGAGCAAGACACCTAACCCCAAATTGCTCCCAATGAGCAGGTTAGCACCTAGCATGGCAGCTACCGCCATTGGTGTGTGAATGTGTGTGTGAATGGGTGAATGAGAGGCCATTGTAAAGCGCTTTGAGTGCCGCTAAGGTGGAAAAGCGCTATATAAGTGCAGTCCATTTACCATTTACCATTTGAGTCTTCAAATGAACAGGAAGAAGACATTGACGTTGCACGTTTGGTTGTTGGAATGAAGGCCTGTCTGATGTTTGTTCTCAGACGGCGGGGTGGACAGACGCCCGGCTCCAGAGACCGAGGAGACCAACTACATCGAGCCGGAGCCCCCGGGGGACAGGGAGCCACGCCCCCGTGCCCAATCTCCGAACCCCTCCCCCAACGACAACCCAGAGAGGAACGAGGTGGTCAGCACCGAGCAGATGTGTAAGATCTCCTCTTAAAAACACTTTCATTCAAAAGTGTGCAACTATACAGGGGGTTTATAGATGTTCATGGCAAAAAAAAAAAAAATATATATATATATATAAAGACCCTGGCATATCTTAGCCTATTTCCATAGGAAAAGTATATGTTAAAATCTATACACTAGTCTATACACAACCTGGGTTGTGTGACATACAGTATTGTGTTAAGCTAAGCTCCACTGATTGTCACACACCCGAGTGTGTGAAATTTGTTCTCCGCATTTGACCCATCCCCTGGGGGAGCGGTGAGCAGCAGCGGTCAATCATTTGGTGATGTCACGCATCTGGTTATGTTGCGTCCTGGAACTGAGAAGCCTCATGTACAGCTATGGATCCATTTAGCGTCCCCACCTCGAGTGTGACATCCCCTGTTTGCTTTTGGTCTTTCCACAGGTCAACAGGTGTCCTGTGAGACCAAGCTGAGAGACCAGTGCAAAGGCACCACCTGTAACAGGTACGTCTCCCCCGACAGCGTGAGCAGGAACTCACGTTTTCCACAATCTGACGGTCTAAAGACGTGAGGTGATGAAGGAGATGGGTGTGTGTGAAAGGGCAGTTAGTCAGTAGCAGCTACCGTACCGTTACACTAAACTCTGGGTCAAAACTTTTGGTTCCCTCCATTTCAGATACGAGTGTCCTCCAGGCTGTCAGGACAACCACGGGAAGGTAGCAGGGGACGAGTACTATGACATGGTAAGAAGTAAAGAATTAGAAATTAAATTCAGTATGTACTCGATCTGTGCACCCGGCTAGTGTCAAAACCCCCGTCTTGAGTCAATCAATCAATCAAAGCTTTATTTATATAGTGCATTTCATACCCAGAGGCAACACAATGCACTTTACAGAGAACAGGGGAGGTGGGCATACGACCCACCCCTACATATTCCAGAGGGAAGCAAAAAAACAGTATCACCCAGGGGCCAGATAAGTGAGCTGTAAAAATTTTTGAGTGTGTGAAGCCCAGTGCTTGCCATTTGACCAAGAAGCCCACCGTGTGACGAGTCTTGTCCCGTCCCGAGGGCGACGGAGTTCATCCTCTGCCCTTGTTCTCAGCAATCCAGCATCTGTGGCGCCGGTCTGCACGCCGGGATCATCGACGACGACGGAGGCTGGCTTGACGTCACCAGACTAGGCAGGAAGCCGTACTTCACCGAGTCCTACCAGAACGGGGTGCAGTCGCTCGGGTCAGTCCACCTTTCGCTCTGCGTCTTTCTTCACAAAGGAAGACGGTCATTATCAAATCATGACATTAGAACCGCCGGATCCATCAAACGCCTCTCATTCACAGGAAAAACAAGAGTGCTAATTCTTTTTCGGTGGCCACAGTACCAGGTAGGCCTGATATGATCACACATAGTAGTAGTATATGTGGTGGTAACATACTGTATATGGTATAAGATACTGTATGTTTGAGCTTGTGCTATCTTTATGTTCCTAGTGAAAGCTGTCACGTGTGAGACCACTGTTGCAAAGTTCTGTGCATTCAAGAAACCTGTTAGGCACTGTCCCAGGTAAATAAAAACAAAACAAAACAAAAACACTATATGTATGTATATTGTTTGTTGGTCTTAAATCATTTTGAGTCATTGATTTTGACAAGGATATCCACATGTTTGAGTGATTCTATTGGTCCTCTATAGGTTGTTTTGTCCCAGGAACTGTCTTCGTGAGAGTCGTGCCAGAGTTATTGGAACCAAATATTACTCGGACGTAAGTTGTCAGCACATCTACTGTAGGTACTAATAGTGTGTCAGGTGGGTGGGAGTCTGGAGGGTCAGGTGGGTGGGAGTCTGGAGGGTCAGGTGGGTGGGAGTGTGGAGGGTCAGGTGGGAGTCTGGAGGGTCAGGTGGGTGGGAGTCTGGAGGGTCAGGTGGGTGGAGGTCTGGAGGGTCAGGTGGGTGGGAGTCTGGAGGGTCAGGTGGGTGGGAGTCTGGAGGGTCAGGTGGGTGGGAGTCTGGAGGGTCAGGTGGGTGGGAGTGTGGAGGGTCAGGTGGGTGGGGGTCTGGAGGGTCAGGTGGGTGGGAGTCTGGAGGGTCAGGTGGGTGGGAGTCTGGAGGGTCAGGTGGGAGTCTGGAGGGTCAGGTGGGTGGGAGTCTGGAGGGTCAGGTGGGTGGGGGTCTGGAGGGTCAGGTGGGTGGGAGTCTGGAGGGTCAGGTGGGTTGGAGTCTGGAGGGTCAGGTGGGTGGGAGTCTGGAGGGTCAGGTGGGTGGGTGGAGGTCTGGAGGGTCAGGTGGGTGGGAGTCTGGAGGGTCAGGTGGGTGGGAGTGTGGAGGGTCAGGTGGGTGGGAGTGTGGAGGGTCAGGTGGGTGGGAGTCTGGAGGGTCAGGTGGGTGGGAGTCTGGAGGGTCAGGTGGGTGGGAGTCTGGAGGGTCAGGTGGGAGTCTGGAGGGTCAGGTGGGTGGGTGGGAGTCTGGAGGGTCAGGTGGGTGGGAGTCTGGAGGGTCAGGTGGGTGGGTGGGAGTCTGGAGGGTCAGGTGGGTGGGAGTCTGGAGGGCCAGGTGGGTGGGAGTCTGGAGGGTCAGGTGGGAGTCTGGAGGGTCAGGTGGGAGTCTGGAGGGTCAGGTGGGTGGGAGTGTGGAGGGTCAGGTGGGTGGGAGTCTGGAGGGTCAGGTGGGTGGGTGGGAGTGTGGAGGGTCAGGTGGGTGGGAGTCTGGAGGGTCAGGTGGGTGGGTGTCTGGAGGGTCAGGTGGGTGGGTTTGCATTTTTGGGAACAACCCATTGGTTACATTGTGCCAGACTAGACAAATCAAGCACAGACAAGTAATTAAAATATTTTAAAATGGTCTTTTTGACCCGGGTCTGGTTCTCAGGAGGAACTTTCTGTCGCTGACTTAATGTTAAAGGTCACGGCTATGTCTAACTCCACTTCTGTGCCTCACTTGTTTGTAGAAATCGAGTATCTGTAGAGCAGCCATCCACGCTGGTGTGATCCAGAACGACTCTGGGGGCTACCTGGACGTGATGCCCGTGGACAAGAGGAGGCAGTACAGCGGGAGCTACCAGAACGCCATCACCTCAGAGAGGTACGGGGAAGGAGGGCTAATCTGAGAGACAGTTCCACCTGGGATTATCTGTGATCATCTCTGAACGCTGGGTGTGGGGAGACCCACACTACATTGGAACTGGGTCAAATATGTTATATACTGTAGATAAAACTCTGAAGTGTATTTAATTTAGCCAATCCTTGATTGGTTTCATTGTTCTGGGTTTATTCAATAACGTACACCTACAATTATTTTCAAATATTTATTTATCAAATAAAATAATGTACAGTATAGCCCCAGGTCTGGTAGAGATGTGCCGGTCATTCATTTGATTTCTCCTTTCCTGATGCAATCGAATCCAAATCCAAAACTGTCTTCTTCCATCCCAGTTTACAGAATCCCACAGGTGGCAAGGCATTCAGAGTCTTTGCAGTCATTTGAACCCACACTGCAAGGACACTGGCTGGCCATGAAACGGAGAACTTGACATCTGACAACCGGCCGTTTTGCCAACCATGTCATTACGTGGGCTCTGATTAGGCCTCTCTCACGGAGCTGGGCTGCACCTCAGCTTCTCAAGGCTTCTCGCTCTGGCTGTGATCTATAAAGAGGTACACTGTTCTCACGTAGGTCTTTTTTATCCTGTATATTTTTGTATATATATCGTGTTTTTTTTTGTAAATATGTTGAATTTCTATCAAATCCAATTATTACCCTGTTTGTTTTTTATTGCTTTCTCCATTTTTGCACCTGGAAAATATTATTTTATTCACACACAGCATAATGCATGCATAGTAAAGTTACATTTATCTTTATTATTTCACATTCATATGTGTGTAAATATTGTATACATGTATTGTTGTGTTCTGTTGTATAGTCTAAATCATAGATTTATTCAGAACAAGCCTGGCTGGCCAGGAAAACATCAAAGGTTTAATGTAGTACAAATCACAAATCCACTATCGAGAGTCCAAACATGTATTATTTATTTACATTCACAGTGCAGGAAATAGTAAACTCAAGCTGGGCAGTTGTAATAGTCACAAAAACTAGCTGCATACAGTACATGCAACATAGTATAACCATTAAAGGTTTTATTTAACATTTGAATCATCTGGTTTTCACTGGGCTCTACTGTTCATGATACTGTAGATTGTTGTAGTTTACAAAGTACTACCTTACAATATTCTAACACTTGCGTCTAGTTAACATTAAAGTATTGGAATATACTGCTACAGTGTTCTGTGTATGAAAGATAAAGAAAGATGTATTTCTTGTATCAAACGTATGCTGGGATATTGTATTTCACTTACTGTACATTTAGAGATGAATTTAAACCATAACTTGGCTTTTTCACTAAAGACACAGCTGTTCACCTCTCCCCAGCCGCAAAAATTATCACAACTATTACAACTATGTGGATCTATGGTTTTGAATTCAAGCTCTCACATTGAAACCCGGGGTCTCTTTCCACCAGGACATGTGAAGAATGAAAGCTGAGCAGAGCTCATGTTAAACTACTCTGGCCCTCTTGCTGTGCCAGCAAGCTAAACAGACAAAGACGCACTTTGTGTGTGTTGATCTCAATCTCCCTTCCCAGAATGCATTTCCCGCCTCGCCTGGCACAGATGTGGTCGGGCTCCAGCTGAAAGGTCCCCCGTCAGTCACCCCTCACACACACGCACGCACGCACACACACACACACACACACACACACGCACACACACACACATACACACACACACACACACACACACACACACACACACTGTTGCAATACTATCAATATTTGCTAAGTGACCAAGAAAAGAACCTTCTAGAACCCTCTTCTAGAACCTTATTCTGCCTCTTCAACACTATCACACCTTCAACACCGTCAGTCACAATCATTACCGCTATACAATCCCCATCCATTCTGCTAGTTACCAGGGGGCTATTATTGACCAGAACGTTCTAGAATGACGACCATTCACGATAAGGATCTGCTACCATCCTCCATAACCGCCTGTCTCCCTGTCTGCTTTTCTCGCCCGCTTCCAGGCCTGCCTGCCTGGTTCCCTGCCTCTCTGCCTACCCGCTCTCTTGGCGGTCTGCCTCTCAGCACGCTTGCCTGCCTGTCTGTCTCCCCCCCGGCCTGTTGTGCTGTCTGGTGGCGCTGGGCTGAACGGGGGTGCTGCAGGGCTCCCTGGAGAGAGACGAGGCATGCATCAGAGCGCTGTCAAAATTCACATGCCGGTGTTGCAGAGGAGGCCATTGGCACAGGAGAGCAGTGTGCTGCTGGGGTGTTAGTTACACAACAATATCACCACAACCCCCACCGCTATCGGCCTACACACACACACACATACACCCCTCCACATGCACACCACTCCACATGCACACGTATGTGTAGGCATAAACTCTCTCTCTCTCTTTCTTACACACACACCTACACCTACACATATGCATACACACACACACACACGCATGTAGACACACCTCCATGTACTTGTAGGCACAAACTCTCTCTCTCTTTCATACACTCACACACACACACATACACACACATACAGTACACACATACCTGTACACACACACACACACACACACATACACACACACACACACACATACACACACACACACACACACACACATACAAATAAGTGTCCGCACACCGTCTACAGCACTAGCACTGTTTTGATCAAACAGGGGACCTTCTCAGAACGTTGGGGGACATTAGGTTCTTGAAGGGGTGTTCACATAGAAGGAACGTACTGAATACATCGGCCCTGTAATCTTCAATTACATCCTCACACAATCTTCCTATGTTTAACTGCAGTGGAGGAGTCTCCTGACAGGAAATGAATAAATAGCCATAGCTGTTATTTCTGTAGCTCTTCAGCCTATAACGACATACTTCGTGTTTCCCTTTATACAGACAAAACGTCTAAAACTCTTTTTGATTGTGGATGTCGGTTTACAGGACAGGGATTTGTAATACGGTGTAATTACAAGGTTTTTGAAGTATGTCCGAGATTTCACGGCAGCTCACCACCAAGAGAAACATGAGACCGTGTGTGGAGGTGAGCGGTTTCTAAATATGACTCGCACAACCGTTCTCATGCTTCACAGCCTGCTCCTGAGGTTGGATTCTGGGTGGACATACATGATGTTCGTGGGCCAACAATCACTGGAGTCCAGGGAAAAAAGTGTACAGTAGGTAGTGGCTGGTTTCTGTTCCCCACCACTCTGGACGTTAAACATTATTATTCTAACATAGTTAGCAGAGCTGTGTTTTGGTGGAGTAGAGCAGTCCTATCTGCAGCGATGGTTTTATAATGAGGCTGAGGTATTTTTCAAAGTGTGGTCATTTGAATTCATCTTCCCGTGTATGAGAACCGAGTGATCATGTGACTGTCATAGCATATATCAATGCTGGTGTGCTGCACATTCTCATCGACCATATTGCTGTGATTCAGCCTGGGACCCCCTGAAGAAGCTGGACACACCCCCTCAAATCGGGCAGGACCGGCTGCATCTTTAGTTTCCTGATTTGAAAACAGGAAAAATACGATAGGTTTCCTCTCACTACAACTGTATAAGGTAACATACTGTACATTTTCATGAATATTGACATAGTGTTTAGTTATTCGATTCCTGGGGGCGCTCACCACAACTATGCTTGGTGTCTCAGTAAAAGTAGGTATTCTATTCAGGAGCCCCTCTACTTTCTAAATATTTAGAGCTTGAGGTGTTTAGTACAGTTAGCTCTTTTGGTGCTTGTTCTTACACCCTGTAGAATGCATTGAGCATATCCATTATAGCAACAGTTACAATATATGGACACTGTATGGACAGCAGTGGGAGGCGTACCGTGTATTCCAATACTGGGCAATGGACCATGGTGAATATGAAACAGCCTCTTGAGCTGAAATATTGACAGAACATGACGAGGATGGGATTTAAAATGACCACAAGATTCTAATGGAATCCATTTCTGGCATTTTAATGTCAAGGTAAACAACTTTACGTACAAAATATGAAACAATAATTCATAAACGTATGTTTTCTTTATCGTCAAAGATGAAAGTTGTACAGTGACATTTCTTGATTGCTGGTGGACAGTGATTGAATTGAATATGTTACAGACATGCCAATAGCCAATCACACCCGACCTATTGCCCAATCGTCCCCTGTTGCTGCTGTGGAGGGTCCGACGCACAGTCCCGCGGGATCCGGCCATATTGGGATCTGGCGAGATCAGGGCCGAACGCAGCGGTGGGCAGCTGCACCACCACGGACCGAATGTGAAAATAATGTTATGCTTTTGTGTAACCTTGATATTTGCTTCTCAGTTTAATCATAAGTTGATAGGATATTCTAATGATTAGGTTAGATTCTCTGCTTTCCAGGGATATGTAATTTGCTGGGATGACGTGCATTTAAAGGGACAGTCTCAGACAATATGTAATCGATGCAGTGAAAGTACCTGCCAACAGGTACAGCCCTTATTCTTATACCGATCTTATTATATGGCCTTATTATTATTATTATTATTTATTTTTTAAACATTGCTTTTTTGATTACAAATTATTTGTCCTACAGAAAATCACTTGTGATTGTTTTTATATGAACTATTTTAATTCACTACTTATCTTAGAATAAATGCTTACATTTTAGACCAAACAAAAAATATGATGGGCCTAGAAAAGCCCACTCCACTTAACAATTCAACAACTGTACATGGCGACGAGGTGCATCATGGGTGGGGGACGACAGGTTCGCTGTGCGTTGTTATGATGTTAAAGTGACACGTCAGGTCCGACATGCTGTGTCTAAGTCTTGATGTTCGATATTCTTAACCGGCCACTCGAGGACGCGGTAGGTGAAACTAAAAAACGGTTGAAAAGGATCAAACATTGGACGTTTGAAATTCATTTGAATTACAAATACGTCTATCTCGTCCGACAAGGTGGAGTTGTACACTAGGGGGACTAGTGAGAGCAGTGCAGAAGCCTGGCAGTGAGTGTCTTGCAAAAGTGGTAATAAACTACATAGGCCGAAATGTGACTTCCATGTGAAATAATAGGTGATGTCAAGTAAATTGGGACATCAGGTAACTGTAAAAAACCTTTAAGAAAAAACAACAACAAACAATCGCTTTGTTTGGTCAGAGATGTAATATCCTAGGGATATCTGGCTAAACAATCACAGCATTGTTAGAGGAGCACATGATAGGATGGTAAAGGCAGTCAATGGATCAAAGTGACATTGGCATAACATGATAATCAATGAATAAAGAGACGTTAACCATAAAGTCGTAGTATGAAATTCCTTTATTAGACATTGATGGAATGACAGTACGAAGAATATAACATGTCAGAAGTGGGATCTGGTGTGATATTGTCATTTTCGGCTTAGAGTTGTGACACTCTAAACATGTACTACACTCTACCTCTGTTTACCAATTCCTGTCAGAATAAAACATCTCTTGCCCTGTGCTTACATTTTTCTCTATCTATATGGCCTGCGTGTATACATGTAAGCCTATCCTCTCTTAGTGTGTGAGGCACAATGACTTTCTCACCCTTAAACAGGATACCACCCATCTCTGAGATCTCGCCTCTGTGGTTACGACTCTGCCACGTTGAGTGGACATGCCTTTCTTGTCTCAGGCCATCCTGACCTGTAGATCTGTCAGAACGCGATGAGTTGTTCGTCTTGTGCGGTGGCTGCTCTGATCTCTGTCGTCTTGCGATCAATGTGTGTACTTGGGCGTCCATACCCTCACTCAGACTGCTGCCATGGTACAGTATGAGATCGACTTTATGGACGGGGTATGTGCCACTGGAATGACTTTCCCAGGGCGGTGTGCAATGACTATGTCATACTTTTGCAGCTGTATTATCATATGCTGCAGGCGTGGTGGCACAGCTGCAAGGGCTTTTCTGAGTATTGAGTGGTTTGTGGTCTGACTCAACAACTACATAACATTAACGATGGAATTGTTTGCAAAGAGAACAGCATACAGCTCTTTCTCGATTTGGGCATAGTTTCTTTCAGTTTTGTTCAGTGCTTTTGAGTCATGTGTGACGGGCTGCATGAGTACAGCCCACTTTGTGAAGACCTTGGAAGTCTCAGTGCTTTGCTGTGGTCAAGGTAGGCAAGTACAGGGCCTGGCTCATGGGTGATGAGATCCTTAATTTGCTGGAAAACTTTGTCGTGCACAGAGCCCTACACAAACTCACCGCTCTCATTCAGCAGGTGGCGTGATGGTGCGTTCACGTCCGATAGTCTTGGAGAAAGCTTGGATAGGTACATATCCATCCCCAGGATTGTTTCCAGCTTAGCCTTGTTCTGCGGCAAATCCATCTCCTTTATTGCCTTTACTTTGTCCGGGTCTGGTCGCCATCAAGTGTCAACCTGTGTCCAAAATAGCTCACTCTGGTCACACAGATGATGCTCTTGTCTGGGTCTACCTTCACCCCTTTCTCTCTGGTTCTTTGTAGCATGGCCCGTGAGTTGATGTCGCGTTCAGCCTTGGTGCATGGCCATACACAAGGATATTGTCTACGATGGCAGATGCACCACTCAGGCCCTCATAAGTCTCATCGATCCGTCTCTGGAACTCATCTTGCACTGAGATAACCCCATATGGGGAGTCTCGGGAACTTGTATCTGCCGACTATGGCGTTGAAGGTGGTTAGCATGGAAGATTGTTCAGTTAGCTTAATCGCACAAAAACCTGACCTTGCATCTAGCGCGCTGAAGTATTGTGCCCCAGCCAGCTTCGGTGTGACATCATCTAACATCGGGAGCAGATAGTTTGACCTCTGAATCACCTTATTCAAGTCTCGAGGGTCCAGACTAGGTATGTCCCCAGCTTTCCCGTGTGTGGCTTTTCAACCACGACTAAAGCATTGATCCAGTCTGTGGGTTCCGTCACTTTTGTGATGATTCCTGCCATCCATTCCATGTCATCCAACTCCTCTTTCAGTCAATTAGAGAGGGGGAATGGAATTCTTTTGGGGGGCTAGGTGGATGTCCAATACCCTGAAAAACATCTGGCAACTCTTCGCTTATGTTAGTAACTATCTGTGCATCAACTATATGTACCAGTTTCAAAATGTCTGCTGGTATTACATTAGCTTGGACACCTGAGTCAATTTTAAAACAGATTTTGTGTCTGTTTTGCCCAACTTCTATTGTAGCAAAAGTCCTTTCTCCTGCGGTATGAATCTCTCTCTGTGTGGCTTCGGCCCAGTGACACATTGGCAAAGTAGTTAAACTTCTTGCATTTGTTACTCTGGCATCATTTTGCTGGACATTCCTCTGATTCTGTGTTCTCTTGCACAAAACCCACATGCTTTTCTAGGATCATTTTTGCATCTTAGATCATAATAGACAGAATGAAATCTGATCCTACACCGGCACTCTTGGCACATCTCAACTCTTGGCCCATCTCAAGCTAACTAGCTACATTAGCTCCTATGCTAATGTACGTTTTCACGTTCCTTGTGTGGGCATGCAATGTCCACAGCCTTGTCTTAGGTTCAATTTCTACCCCAAAAAACTATAAGGGGTATGTATGATTTTTTTTCAGACCAAATTTATTTTTATCTACAATCCTCATGCACTTTCACAGGTATGTAGAACAAACAGTTCTGATTATAGATCTGCCACCCAGGGGTGTCTAGTCCATTCCTAGGCTGAGCAGTGAGGAATTTAATACATCCCAAAACAATCATTTCTACCCCAAAAAACTATAAGGGGTATGTATGACTTTTTTTTCAAATTTATTTTTATCTACAATCCTCATGCACTTTCACAGGTATGTAGTACAAACAGTTCTGATTATAGATCTGCCACCCAGGGGTGTCTAGTCCATTACTAGGCCAAGCAGTGAACAATTTAATTATGTCCACCTGAAAAAAAACATAAGGGGCGTTTTTTTTTTCAGACCAAATTTATTTCTATCTACAATCTTCATGAACATTCACAGGTATGTAGTACAAGCCATTCTGATCAGAGATCTGCCACCCAGGTGTGTCTAGTCCAGTCCTAGGGCGAGCAGTGACAAATTTAATTATTTCCACCTGAAAAAAAACATAAGGGGTATGTATGGCGTTTTTTTTTAAGACCAAATTTGTTTCTATCTACAATCTTCATGAACATTCACAGGCATGTAGTACAAGCAATTCTGATCAGAGATCTGCCACCCAGGGGTGTCTAGTCCATTCCTAGGCCGAGCAGTGACAAATCTAATTATCTCCACCTGAAAAAAAACGTAAGGGGTATGTATGGCGTTTTTTTTTTCAGACCAAATTTATTTCTATCTACAATCTTCATGAACATTCACAGGTATGTAGTACGAGCCATTCTGATCAGAGATCTGCCACCCAGGTGTGTCTAGTCCAGTCCTAGGGCGAGCAGTGACAAATTTAATTATTTCCACCTGAAAAAAAACATAAGGGATATGTATGGCGTTTTTTTTTAAGACCAAATTTGTTTCTATCTACAATCTTCATGAACATTCACAGGCATGTAGTACAAGCAATTCTGATCAGAGATCTGCCACCCAGGGGTGTCTAGTCCATTCCTAGGCCGAGCAGTGACAAATCTAATTATCTCCACCTGAAAAAAAACATAAGGGGTATGTATGGCGTTTTTTTTTTCAGACCAAATTTATTTCTATCTACAATCTTCATGAACATTCACAGGTATGTAGTACAAGCCATTCTGATCAGAGATCTGCCACCCAGGTGTGTCTAGTCCAGTCCTAGGGCGAGCAGTGACAAATTTAATTATTTCCACCTCAAAAAAAACATAAGGGGTATGTATGGCGTTTTTTTTTAAGACCAAATTTGTTTCTATCTACAATCTTCATGAACATTCACAGGCATGTAGTACAAGCAATTCTGATCAGAGATCTGCCACCCAGGGGTGTCTAGTCCATTCCTAGGCCGAGCAGTGACAAATCTAATTATCTCCACCTGAAAAAAAACATAAGGGGTATGTATGGCGTTTTTTTTTTCAGACCAAATTTATTTCTATCTACAATCTTCATGAACATTCACAGGTATGTAGTACAAGCCATTCTGATCAGAGATCTGCCACCCAGGTGTGTCTAGTCCAGTCCTAGGGCGAGCAGTGACAAATTTAATTATTTCCACCTGAAAAAAAACATAAGGGGTATGTATGGCGTTTTTTTTTAAGACCAAATTTGTTTCTATCTACAATCTTCATGAACATTCACAGGCATGTAGTACAAGCAATTCTGATCAGAGATCTGCCACCCAGGGGTGTCTAGTCCATTCCTAGGCCGAGCAGTGACAAATCTAATTATCTCCACCTGAAAAAAAACGTAAGGGGTATGTATGGCGTTTTTTTTTCAGACCAAATTTATTTCTATCTACAATCTTCATGAACATTCACAGGTATGTAGTACGAGCCATTCTGATCAGAGATCTGCCACCCAGGTGTGTCTAGTCCAGTCCTAGGGCGAGCAGTGACAAATTTAATTATTTCCACCTGAAAAAAAACATAAGGGGTATGTATGGCGTTTTTTTTTAAGACCAAATTTGTTTCTATCTACAATCTTCATGAACATTCACAGGTATGTAGTACGAGCCATTCTGATCAGAGATCTGCCACCCAGGTGTGTCTAGTCCAGTCCTAGGCCGAGAAGTGACAAATTTAATTATTTCCACCTGAAAAAAAACATAAGGGATATGTATGGCGTTTATTTTTTCAGACCAAATTTATTTCTATCTACAATCTTCATGAACATTCACAGGTATGTAGTACGAGCCATTCTGATCAGAGATCTGCCACCCAGGTGTGTCTAGTCCAGTCCTAGGCCGAGAAGTGACAAATTTAATTATTTCCACCTGAAAAAAAACATAAGGGGTATGTATGGCGTTTATTTTTTCAGACCAAATTTATTTCTATCTACAATCTTCATGAACATTCACAGGTATGTAGTACGAGCCATTCTGATCAGAGATCGGCCACCCAGGTGTGTCTAGTCCAGTCCTAGGCCGAGCAGTGGCAAATTTAATTATTTCCACCTGAAAAAAAACATAAGGGGTATGTATGGCGTTTTTTTTTTCAGACCAAATTTATTTCTATCTACAATCTTCATGAACATTCACAGGTATGTAGTACGAGCCATTCTGATCAGAGATCTGCCACCCAGGGGTGTCTAGTCCATTCCTAGGCCGAGCACTGACAAGTCTAATTATCTCCACCTGAAAAAAAACGTAAGGGGTATGTATGGCGTTTTTTTTTCAGACCAAATTTATTTCTATCTACAATCTTCATGAACATTCACAGGTATGTAGTACGAGCCATTTTGATCAGAGATCTGCCACCCAGGTGTGTCTAGTCCAGTCCTAGGCCGAGCAGTGACAAATCTAATTATCTCCACCTGAAAAAAAACGTAAGGGGTATGTATGGCGGGGTTTTTTTTCAGACCAAATTTATTTCTATCTACAATCTTCATGCACATTCACAGGCATGTAGTACAAGCAATTCTGATCAGAGATCTGCCACCCAGTGGTGTCTAGTCCATTCCTAGGCCGAGCAGTGACAAATCTAATTATCTCCACCTGAAAAAAAACGTAAGGGGTATGTATGGCGTTTTTTTTTTCAGACCAAATTTATTTCTATCTACAATCTTCATGAACATTCACAGGTATGTAGTACGAGCCATTCTGATCAGAGATCTGCCACCCAGGTGTGTCTAGTCCATTCCTAGGACGAGCAGTGACAAATTTAATTATTTCCACCTGAAAAAAAACATAAGGGGTATGTATGGCGGGTTTTTTTTCAGACCAAATTTATTTCTATCTACAATCTTCATGAACATTCACAGGTATGTAGTACGAGCCATTCTGATCAGAGATCTGCCACCCAGGTGTGTCTAGTCCAGTCCTAGGCCGAGCAGTGACAAATCTAATTATCTCCACCTGAAAAAAAACGTAAGGGGTATGTATGGCGTTTATTTTTTAAGACCAAATTTATTTCTATCTACAATCTTCATGAACGTTCACAGGCATGTAGTACAAGCAATTCTGATCAGAGATCTGCCACCCAGGGGTGTCTAGTCCATTCCTAGGCCGAGCAGTGACAAATCTAATTATCTCCACCTGAAAAAAAACGTAAGGGGTATGTATGGCGTTTTTTTTTTCAGACCAAATTTATTTCTATCTACAATCTTCATGAACATTCACAGGTATGTAGTACGAGCCATTCTGATCAGAGATCGACCACCCAGGTGTGTCTAGTCCAGTCCTAGGCCGAGCAGTGACAAATCTCATTATCTCCACCTGAAAAAAAACGTAAGGGGTATGTATGGCGTTTTTTTTTTCAGACCAAATTTATTTCTATCTACAATCTTCATGAACATTCACAGGCATGTAGTACAAGCAATTCTGATCAGAGATCTGCCACCCAGGGGTGTCTAGTCCATTCCTAGGCCGAGCAGTGACAAATTTAATTATTTCCACCTGAAAAAAAACATAAGGGATATGTATGGCGTTTATTTTTTCAGACCAAATTTATTTCTATCTACAATCTTCATGAACATTCACAGGTATGTAGTACGAGCCATTCTGATCAGAGATCTGCCACCCAGGTGTGTCTAGTCCAGTCCTAGGCCGAGAAGTGAACAATTTAATTATCTCCACCTGAAAAAAAACGTAAGGGGTATGTATGGCGGGGTTTTTTTCAGACCAAATTTGTTTCTATCTACAATCTTCATGAACATTCACAGGTATGTAGTACGAGCCATTCTGATCATAGATCTGCCACCCAGGGGTGTCTAGTCCATTCCTAGGCCGAGCACTGACAAGTCTAATTATCTCCACCTGAAAAAAAACGTAAGGGGTATGTATGGCGTTTTTTTTTCAGACCAAATTTATTTCTATCTACAATCTTCATGAACATTCACAGGTATGTAGTACGAGCCATTCTGATCAGAGATCTGCCACCCAGGTGTGTCTAGTCCATTCCTAGGCCGAGCAGTGACAAATTTAATTATTTCCACCTGAAAAAAAACATAAGGGGTATGTATGGCGGGTTTTTTTTCAGACCAAATTTATTTCTATCTACAATCTTCATGAACATTCACAGGTATGTAGTACGAGCCATTCTGATCAGAGATCTGCCACCCAGGTGTGTCTAGTCCAGTCCTAGGCCGAGCAGTGACAAATCTAATTATCTCCACCTTAAAAAAAACGTAAGGGGTATGTATGGCGTTTATTTTTTCAGACCAAATTTATTTCTATCTACAATCTTCATGAACGTTCACAGGTATGTAGTACGAGCCATTCTGATCAGAGATCGACCACCCAGGTGTGTCTAGTCCAGTTCTAGGCCGAGCAGTGACAAATCTCATTATCTCCACCTGAAAAAAAACGTAAGGGGTATGTATGGCGTTTTTTTTTTCAGACCAAATTTATTTCTATCTACAATCTTCATGAACATTCACAGGCATGTAGTACAAGCAATTCTGATCAGAGATCTGCCACCCAGGGGTGTCTAGTCCATTCCTAGGACGAGCAGTGACAAATTTAATTATTTCCACCTGAAAAAAAACATAAGGGATATGTATGGCGTTTATTTTTTCAGACCAAATTTATTTCTATCTACAATCTTCATGAACATTCACAGGTATGTAGTACGAGCCATTCTGATCAGAGATCTGCCACCCAGGTGTGTCTAGTCCATTCCTAGGCCGAGCAGTGACAAGTCTAATTATCTCCACCTGAAAAAAAACATAAGGGGTATGTATGGCGTTTTTTTTTTCAGACCAAATTTATTTCTATCTACAATCTTCATGAACATTCACAGGTATGTAGTATGAGCCATTCTGATCAGAGATCTGCCACCCAGGTGTGTCTAGTCCATTCCTAGGCCGAGCAGTGACAAATTTAATTATTTCCACCTGAAAAAAAACATAAGGGGTATGTATGGCGTTTTTTTTTTCAGACCAAATTTATTTCTATCTACAATCTTCATGACCATTCACAGGTATGTAGTACGAGCCATTCTGATCAGAGATCTGCCACCCAGGTGTGTCTAGTCCATTCCTAGGACGAGCAGTGACAAATTTAATTATTTCCACCTGAAAAAAAACATAAGGGGTATGTATGGCGTTTTTTTTTTCAGACCAAATTTATTTCTATCTACAATCTTCATGAACATTCACAGGTATGTAGTACGAGCCATTCTGATCAGAGATCTGCCACCCAGGTGTGTCTAGTCCATTCCTAGGCCGAGCAGTGACAAATTTAATTATTTCCACCTGAAAAAAAACATAAGGGGTATGTATGGCGGGTTTTTTTTCAGACCAAATTTATTTCTATCTACAATCTTCATGAACATTCACAGGTATGTAGTACGAGACATTCTGATCAGAGATCTGCCACCCAGGTGTGTCTAGTCCATTCCTAGGCCGAGCAGTGACAAGTCTAATTATCTCCACCTGAAAAAAAACGTAAGGGGTATGTATGGCGTTTTTTTTTTCAGACCAAATTTATTTCTATCTACAATCTTCATGAACATTCACAGGTATGTACTATGAGCCATTCTGATCAGAGATCTGCCACCCAGGTGTGTCTAGTCCATTCCTAGGCCGAGCAGTGACAAATTTAATTATTTCCACCTGAAAAAAAACATTATGGGTATGTATGGCTTTTTTTTTTTCTGACCAAATTTATTTCTATCTACAATCTTCATGAACATTCACAGGTATGTAGTACGAGCCATTCTGATCAGAGATCTGCCACCCAGGTGTGTCTAGTCCAGTCCTAGGCCGAGCAGTGACAAATCTAATTATCTCCACCTGAAAAAAAACATTAGGGGTATGTATGGCGGGTTTTTTTTCAGACCAAATTTATTTCTATCTACAATCTTCATGAACATTCACAGGTATGTAGTACGAGCCATTCTGATCAGAGATCTGCCACCCAGGTGTGTCTAGTCCATTCCTAGGCCGAGCAGTGACAAATTTAATTATTTCCACCTGAAAAAAAACATAAGGGGTATGTATGGCGTTTTTTTTTTCAGACCAAATTCATTTCTATCTACAATCTTCATGAACATTCACAGGTATGTAGTACGAGCCATTCTGATCAGAGATCTGCCACCCAGGTGTGTCTAGTCCATTCCTAGGCCGAGCAGTGACAAATTTAATTATTTCCACCTGAAAAAAAACATAAGGGGTATGTATGGTGTTTTTTTTTTCAGACCAAATTTATTTCTATCTACAATCTTCATGAACATTCACAGGTATGTAGTACGAGCCATTCTGATCAGAGATCTGCCACCCAGGTGTGTCTAGTCCATTCCTAGGCCGAGCAGTGACAAATTTAATTATTTCCACCTGAAAAAAAACATAAGGGGTATGTATGGCGGGTTTTTTTTCAGACCAAATTTATTTCTATCTACAATCTTCATGAACATTCACAGGTATGTAGTACGAGCCATTCTGATCAGAGATCTGCCACCCAGGTGTGTCTAGTCCATTCCTAGGCCGAGCAGTGACAAGTCTAATTATCTCCACCTGAAAAAAAACGTAAGGGGTATGTATGGCGTTTTTTTTTTCAGACCAAATTTATTTCTATCTACAATCTTCATGAACATTCACAGGTATGTAGTACGAGCCATTCTGATCAGAGATCTGCCACCCAGGTGTGTCTAGTCCATTCCTAGGCCGAGCAGTGACAAATTTAATTATTTCCACCTGAAAAAAAACATAAGGGGTATGTATGGCGGGTTTTTTTTCAGACCAAATTTATTTCTATCTACAATCTTCATGAACATTCACAGGTATGTAGTACGAGCCATTCTGATCAGAGATCTGCCACCCAGGTGTGTCTAGTCCAGTCCTAGGCCGAGCAGTGACAAATCTAATTATCTCCACCTGAAAAAAAACGTAAGGGGTATGTATGGCGTTTTTTTTTTCAGACCAAATTTATTTCTATCTACAATCTTCATGAACATTCACAGGTATGTAGTACGAGCCATTCTGATCAGAGATCTGCCACCCAGGTGTGTGTAGTCCAGTCCTAGGCCGAGCAGTGACAAATTTAATTATTTCCACCTGAAAAAAAACAAGGGGTACTGTATGTATGGCTTTTTTTTTTCAGACCAAATTTATTTCTATCTACAATCTTCATGAACATTCACAGGTATGTAGTACGAGCCATTCTGATCAGATATCTGCCACCCAGGGGTGTCTAGTCCAGTCCTAGGCTGAGCAGTGACAAATTTAATTATTTCCACCTGAAAAAAAACATTATGGGTATGTATGGCTTTTTTTTTTTCTGACCAAATTTATTTTTATCTACAATCTTCATGAACATTCACAGGTATGAAGTACAAGAAATTCTGATCAGAGATCTGCCACCCAGGGGTGTCTAGTCCACTACTAGGCCGAGCAGTGAACAATTTAATTATGTCCACCTGAAAAAAAACATAAGGGGTATGTATGGCATTTCTCAGACCAAATTTATTTTTATCTACAATCTTCATGAACATTCACAGGTATGTAGAACAAACAGTTCTGATTATAGATCTGCCACCCAGGGGTGTCTAGTCCATTACTAGGCCGAGCAGTGAACAATTTAATTATGTCCACCTGAAAAAAAACATAAGAAGTATGTATGGCGTTTTTTTTTCAGACCAAATTTATTTTTTGTCTACAATCTTCATGAACATTCACAGGTATCTAGGCCAAGCAATTCTGATTATAGATCTGCCACCCAGGGGTGTCTAGTCCATTACTAGGCCGAGCAGTGAACAATTTAATTATGTCCACCTGAAAAAAAACTATAAGGGGTATGTATGGCTTCTTTTTTTTTTCAGACCAAATTTATTTTTTATCAACAATCTTCATGAACATTCACAGGTATGTAGAACAAACAGTTCTGATTATAGATCTGCCACCCAGGGGTGTCTAGTCCATTCCTAGGCCGAGCAGTGAGGAATTTAATACATCCCAAAACAATAATTTCTACCCCAAAAAACTATAAGGGGTATGTATGACTTTTTTTTCAAATTTATTTTTATCTACAATCCTCATGCACTTTCACAGGTATGTAGTACAAACAGTTCTGATTATAGATCTGCCACCCGGGGGTGTCTAATCCATTCCTAGGCCTAGCAGCGAGGAATTAATACATCACAAAACAATAATTTCTACCCCAAAAAACCATAAAGGGTATGTATGAATTTTTTTTTCAGACCAAATTTATTTTTATCTACAATCTTCATGTACATTCACAGGTATCTAGGCCAAGCAATTCTGATTATAGATCTGCCACCCAGGGGTGTCTAGTCCATTCCTAGGCCGAGCAGTGAGGAATTAATACATCACAAAACAATAATTTCTACCCCAAAAAACCATAAGGGGTATTTATGACTTTTTTTTTCAGACCAAATTGCCACCCAGGGGTGTCTAGTCCATTACTAGGCCGAGCAGTGACAAATTTAATTATTTCCACCTGAAAAAAAACATAAGGTGTATGTATGGCTTTTTTTCAGGCCAAATGTATTTTTGTCTACAATCTTCATGAACATTCACAGGTATATAGGCCAATCAATTATGATCATAGATCTGCCACCCAGGGGTGTCTAGTCCATTACTAGGCCGAGCAGTGAACAATTTAATTATTTCCACCTGAAAAAAAACATAAGGGGTATGTATGTATGGCGTTTTTTTTTTCAGACCAAATTTATTTTTGTCTACAATCTTCATGAACATTCACAGGTATATAGGCCAATCAATTCTGATCATAGATCTGCCACCCAGGGGTGTCCAGTCCATTCCTAGGCCGAGCAGTGAGGAATTTAATACATCCCAAAACAGTAATTTCTACCCCAAAAAACTATAAGGGCATACTATAAGTATGACTTTTTTTTCAGACCAAATTTATTTTTATCTACAATCCTCATGCACTTTCACAACTCCATCTCCTTTATTGCCTTTACTTTGTCCTGGTCTGGTCGCCATCAAGTGTCAACCTGTGTCCAAAATAGCTCACTCTGGTCACACAGATGATGCTCTTGTCTGGCTTTTAACAATTGTGCTATCATGTAGGTCCATGTACTGTATAGTCTTTGAATGAACAACACTCCCCTACTCTAAATTCCCCCACTCTTCTTTCCTCCCACACATCCTCCCTCCCTCCCTCTATTCCTCCCTTGAAGTCCCTCCCTCCCTCTCTCTCTTTCCTCTCCACACTGACCCACCAAGTTGTGACTTTGGCCGCTCTCCCTCTCGCTCGCCCTGTTTGTTGCTATCCCACACAGAGACTTCACTGCCAGTGTGGCGATCGTGCACAACTACCCGCAGCTCACACTCCCGTAGTAAAGCAGTCAGTTCTCCGTGGAGACTACTGTTTGTCCCTAAAGAACCTCTATGAAAACTTTCCGCAGCTCCCAAAATATTTTTCTGATGTTTTGGCTTGCTTAGTTGGTGCCCTCCTGTCGCAGACCCGTGAGCAGAGTACACATTAAACGATGAGACTATTTTGGACTTAATGTGTATGAAATTCATGAAATCTGGTTTTGATTCACTGCATTGAAAGGATGATTTATGTTTGTGAGATCTAGCCGATATTGCCGGTACATCTACAGGACCTACCCAGTCATATACTGTAGCAGAACAGAACACTGCTGATTTCCCTCTACACTACATCTCTGGGCTCTGTCATTCGCTCGCATGGTTTCTCCTATCACTGCTATGCCAATGACACCCAACTGGTCCTGTCCCTTCTGATACACAAGTGGAGACACGCATAGCTGGGTGTTTGGATGACGTCTCGGAGTGGATGACAATACATCACCTCAAGCTAAATCTGGACAAAACTGAGCTGCTGTTCATCCCGGGGAAGGGCTGCCCACACCGGGACCTGGCAATCACCGTGGAAGACACAGTGGGGACACCGACTCGGGACTGTGAGGAATCTGGGTGTGACCCTGGATGACCAACTGTCGTTCTCTGCATAAATCACATCTGTCATGCGCTCCCGCAGATTAATGCTTTACAACATCAGGAGGATTCGCCCTTTCCTCATTGATGCAACGGATCAGGTGTTCATTCAGGCCCTGATCATCTCCCGCCTGGACTACTGCAACTCCCTTCTTGCTGGGGCCCCAGCGTCAGCCATTAAACCCCTGGAACTTGTCCAGAAAGCTGCTGCTCGCCTGGTGTTCAACCACCCCAAGTTCTCCCACACAACTTCCCTTTTCCATTCCCTACACTGGCTCCCGGTAGCGGCTCGCATCCAGTTTAAAACTCTGGCGCTAGCCTACAGGGCAATGAAAGGAACAGCCCCCTCCTACTTCCAGGCCATGGTCAAACCCTATACTCCCTCCCGACCGCTATGCTCTGCCACCTCGGGGCGACTGGTTGCCCCGTTACTCCGAGGCTCCTGCGGCCGATCGACACGGTCACGGCTCTTCTCTGTTCGAACTGCCCACTGATGTCAGGACAGCAGAGTCGCTGCCCATCTTTCGTCGCAGGCTCAAAACTCATCTCTTGAAGAAGTAATACAACGATCCTCCCTCTTAAGCACCTATTGTATTTTAGATTGCTATTCTTGCACTTTGCCTTCAGCGTTAGATTATGCTCTTAGTCACTTTTTAGAAAGGAGATGCACTTGTGAGTTCTGGCAAGTAGTAGTAAATTGGCTTTTCCTACTGTATGTTAAATGCAATTATTGTTTCGATAAAAGCGTTTATTGAATGATTGCAATGTAATGATTGTGGGTCTTTACTGTAAAACCGATAGCGTCATGTCGAATGGAGTTTACAGTAGATGCAGATGCTGCATGCCTGTGAGACAGACAAGACAACCATAATCATCCATATCTTTGTGGAGAGCACGCTTTGACATGTACTCACCAGACATCACACATACATACAATATACATACACATAATATATATATATAAACATACATACAGTACATACATACATACTGTACATACATACATACTGTACATGCATACATACATAAATACTGTACATACATACATTCATGCATGCATACATACAGTATGACATAAATACATACATACATACATTCATACATACAGTAGTACATACAGTAGTACAGTCCACCTCATTATATCCCTGTATAGGCTACTTGCATTTTGACTGTACAATAAAAACATAAAAATACCGCTGTGGTGACAAGAGAGGTCGTCCAAGCCTACCATGTTTATTTAGCTACCTGGTTTTGGGGTGCAGTGAATAAACAAGTAGAAACGCTACAAATAGAACTCAGCCACTTAAGAATATAGTCACAGAGGGGGCTGGGTTTCTCTGCCTACGTCATCTCTGACCTTTTTACTGTTTGCTAAAGGGTTTTGATTTCACCTCTCTCTTTTTTTTACATTCACACTTAAACCATTGTGGCTTTGGGTATAAAATAGTGTCTTTGTCGGGATGAAATGGTGTTGCACGACCCTTCATACTGCTGCCAGGCTATAAAAGAATGGGCCGGCAACCAGCACCAATCACACACTCCTGAGCTCACCTGTCGAACTGGATAATGATTGTCAGAAAGAATAGGCTACAAAGCAAGCCCTGAAAATACAGACCTGAGTTTCTACTTTTAAAGGTATAGTTGAAAGATTTTGTCGTAAAAAAAAAAAAAAAAAAAAAAAACAGAAAGGTTTAGTCATATTTTAAACACATGAAAAGTAGTCATATTGAGAATAATCCATAGCCTTTGTTATTTCACTGATTTGTTGCTACTTATTCATGCTTTTCGTCAATCAATTCATTTGACTGTGATGTTCGCACCCACAGGTAAATTTACACAGATAGTGTTTCTTAAACACATTATCGTACCACTATGGGAATAATTATTCTATACATTGATTACTGATTAGTATACATTGACTGATATACTGAACAAATTCAAAGGCCCACTACATGCCAGGGCTGTAGAGAAGAGCGAGAGTTATACCTATGGCATTCCTGCCCTCTAGAGGACATTCTGCCCTACCACATCCTCAGGGCCTTGGTGTGTGTGTGTGTGTGTGTGTGTGTGTGCGGTATGGTAACCCTTTACATGAAGGTTACCTTTGTAACAGGTTTTAAATGGGTTACAAATGTACAAATGCATGTATAGCAATTATTATGACACATTAATAATAATAATAATAATTATTATTGTTATTATTATTAATAATAATAATAATAATTATTATTATTATTATTATAAAAATTGGCAAGCTGTACTGACCAAACAGTGAGCCTACATCATGGACACAGACATAGTCATCCATGATCGGATGGGATAAGATGAGGATGATACTGCTAGACTGCGGATAGTGTAGTAAATTGACAATTTGGGAACCTTTAAATGTCTACCTGAGTACCCTGGACTGGAATGAGGAACTGATTGGCAGTGGTAAGGACAAGCGATTACAAGAATTCCAATGGACCTGTACCTATACTTGCTACACTTGGCGAATAAACTTTATTTTCTTTCTTTTCTATTTTAGCCTTTATTCACCCACAGCATACAGGTGAACGGTGTAGGAATTATAAACAATTGTAATTCCTTTTTAAGGGACCAAAAATAATTGGTTGCTCAGGTGTTTCATGGCCATGTGTGTGTGTGTTGTTATTTAATTTACAGTACAAGGAGTCCATCAGAGAGACAGCAAAAACATTAGGTGTGGCCAAATCAACTGTTTGGTACATTCTTAACTAGACCAGGCTAAGCCTGGCTTATGGGCTGGGCCGGTTTAATCGTCTTAATCGTCTCCGCTTCCGCTCATTGATGCACAGATGGGGCTTGGCATCCTGTGCGGCGTGCGTGTGTGGCGCCGAGGAACAAACCGCAGACCACGTCATCCAGGACTGTCAGATATATCGGACACCCAACAGAATGCGTGGTCTGAGGTGTCCCATTGACCCAGACTCGGGGTGGTAAAAGGATAGCTCCCTGGCCCCGAGCCTGGGGGGAAAGGATGTACCAACTCACCCAAACGACGACGACGATTAAAGAGCTTATCAAACAGGTGATTTACAAGTTTGAGCTATAGCAATAGAGGGTATATTTTTCCTAGCTATTAGCATACTGTAGTCTAGAATGTTTTGTTTAAAATGCAGCTGCCCAGCCATCCAGCCAATGCCAACAGTCACCAACAAATACATTTCCATCCCAGTTTGTTCCATTTCTGGTGCCCATTCCCTGCTTTTAAAATAATCTCAAATCCAAGATAGCCTACATATTCCAATCTTTAATTGTAATCTCAATCTGTGCTGCTGTGATAACAATATTATAGCCTATTATTACTACTGTTCATCTTATTAGGGCCCGAGCACTGGCGGTGCGAGGCCCTATTGAAACTCGAAGGATTATTATTATTTATTTATGTTTTAAGAGATGAATGGTTGCAAACCATGAACTCAACCAGGTATATTGGAATGGATTTAAACAGTTTCCTTTGCTCCCCAACCACCATCTCATCTACTTTGTATTGCTGCATTTTTTGTTTTATTCTTTAATGTTTGTAGAGCAATCATCTTTTACCAAGAGGACAAAATTAAGTCCATCCATTCACCCAACTTCGTCCTGGAGCGTAACATTCCATAGGGCTATAACGATAACTAAATAAAAATGAATGTATGATGACAAAAACTATGACTATATCTATTCACATTTTCGTCAACAAATAAAAACTAGACTAAAATGGTTATGGAGGGACGTATGGGAAAAGTTCAAACCAGAATGTCGAGGTTTGGGATGTGCGCAGTTGGATCATGGATGTATTAATAGAACGAGTTGGATGCAACCTACAGGTAGCCTGTGTGTATAGCCTACATTTGAATAGTACCGTTGCTACACCGGCCGGCGGGAAGTCAACTAACAGCATACGACTGCTGCGCCTGAACTGTTCAGTAAATGACCACAGTTCAGAAATGTCTTTGTCAACGTTCGCACACACCGGGAGAAAGAGGAGAGCAGACATCTGGATAAACTTCATATTTGATGCAAAGGAAAACAAAACCATTTGTAAACCGTGTGGGGTGAAAATGACTGGCAAAAATACAACAAACTTAAAGCGACATTTGGAGAACAGTCATCCCGACCCCCACCCCCGGCTAACGTTACTATATTAGCTAAAACCAAGCTGGTGTGTTTCTGAAATACTTCAAATACAATACAAGCTAAAAGAAACCAGTGTTTCACGTAGGTTTGTGGCAGGGGAGAACTGAAGTGTCTGATTATTGCAACGCTAACGTTAGTGGCTAGCTAATGTTAGGCACAGGTTAGCTAGCAACAAGTGGGGCTATGCTTGTGGCGGCTGGCGGGGGTATCTAGCGTTAGATAGTCTGGGTAAGCTAGCTAAGCAACTACTGCTGCTGTCTAATGTTATACTGTAGCTAGATGGATAAGACACAAACAGTTAGCTACCTGGCGCCGCCATAGCCCCTCTCCTCCGGTGTGACGTTAGCTAGCCTGTGCCTGATGTTAGCTAGCCTGACTAGCCAACTAGTGCTGACATGATAATGTTATAGCTTGCTATATCAGGCACAAACACAGTTAGCATCAGACTGGGGGAGAGGAATGCTTCATCTATTCCAGTAGCATCAAGTCCGAGGAGTCAAACAAGCTGGTCAGGAGGGCTGGCTCCGTCATGGGGCAACAACTGGACAGCCTGGAGTCTGTAGCAGAGAGGAGGATGAGGGACAAACTGAAGTCTATCCTAGACAACCCCTCCCATACCTTCAATGGCGAGCTGTGGCAGATAGGGAGCACTTTCAGCCACAGGCTCCTCCCACCCAGGTGCAATACGGAGTGGTTCAGACGTTCCTTTGTGCCAGCGGCCATCAGACTGTATAACAGTGCCTGAGCGTTCTGTGTTATAGAGGTGTGCACGTATGTATGTATACATGTGTATTGCTAGATATACCTAGACAGCCTGGATGTATGCAAGTATGCATGCATATATGTATACTCCTTGACTCAGTTACTTGTATAGTTAAATGTTTATACAGACTGATTGCAAGCAGGTACATACTGTATAAATCTTGTACATATCTATTGTGTACTCCTAGACTTATGTACTTGTATAGTTATATATATTTATACAGACTGAATGTATGCTGGTACATATATATATAGCTTATTCTATTCTATACTGCACAGTTACTGTGGATGTATATAGCCCCTGATATCCTTTTTTTATGCTGCAAACCCAGCTGATTGGACTCATTACTGAGGAGGGCCTTCTCACTCCTCCCTCAGTATAGGAGGAGACTGACCTTCAAGTCTCATACTTTCACTCCAATCATTTTAATCCCAGAGTATTTGATACCATTCACCATTCAAAATCATGTTTAGCCCTATTTTAAGGTTACTTATGATCATATACAATGGTTCAGATCAAAAAGTTGACAAAACTAGCACTTTTGAAAAAGTCGGATAATTGCTCTACAGTACCACTGTTTAGGTCATACAATGGATGTGGGTGTGCACCGTGAAAAATTATCAAAAACATGTTAAACTCTCGATTTCAAAGACAAGAAGCTCACAGAGGGGGGTAATTGGTGTCCGTTGTTGTTCTGACATCAAATTCGCCACAAAATATGAATCCTGTAGGGTTTTACTGATCATTTTATGAAATCCATTGACTTGTATTGACGTGACCGTTGTAGATGTGTAGATCAATCCACAGAGGGGATTCAGGAAGCAGAACTACTTCAAGGCATTGCGCGAGATCGGAATCAGTTCAAGCAGAAGTTTACACACGTATGTGCTGCGACTAAATAATTCTATGCTAAATATTTAAAAAAGCCTTTCCAGATGAACTAGAATCTTACTTTATGGCGAATTATATGTCAGAATGCCAACTAACACCTTTGTGAGTTTCTTGTCTTAGAAATTGAGTGTTTAACATGTTTTTTGAATTATTTTTCACGGTGCCCACCCACATCCATTGTATGACCAAAACGGTGGTAGAGCAATTATCAGACTTGCTCAAAAGTGCTAGTTTTGTCAACTTTTTGATCTGAACCATTGTTTATGAACATAAGTAACCTTAAAACAGGGCTAAACATGCATTTTTCCTTTACTACTCCTTTAAGTGCTCAGGACTCAGGCTCAAATGTGAGGGGGCGGAAGGGTGGTTTGCGCACTCAGATTGAGATTCAGCTAATAGGGTTAATTTACTATTAGTACATGGTAAATGGACTGCAGTGGGTTAGCAAAGGCTGATATGCCTTGTGGACTAGGGCGATTCACCTTTGCAACATCCGGCGTAGCACAGTGGATAGTATGTCGGCTTTGCAAGCAGCAGGTACAGAGATCGAATCCCGTTCAACCATATGTCTGACTTTTGAATTTCTCTGGACCATCCTTGACCCTTGTCAAACATGTCGTCATTCTAGCTGATTCCTTGGCTGCTTGCAGCTAAACTGCTTGGCCCCCACATTGCTGCTTGCAGCTATATTTCCTATTGTTTTTGTGCGTGGCTGTAAATAAATACACTGACAGCATGCACTTTCAAGTTCCTCGGTAGTGTAGTGGATAAAGTGCCCGACTCCCATGCGGAAGATCCTGGGTTCGATTACCGGTTGAGCACGATCCTGTTTGATTTTTAACTTTTAAAGCCACGACCTTTCTTCCTCTCCTCTCTGCCCCCTTTTTTCAGAACCACGGGAGAGATCCCATGGGAACAAAACATTTAATTTTGCAGATGAATTAACTGTGTCAAACTGATTGCAGAAACTGAGTGACCAATTAAGTGACCAATTAAAGTCCCACTGATATACTAGCCTTGTGCTTACTTTTATGTTTCTCTGTGTATGCAACAATGTTTTGTTTTCTGCTCCTCCTGTTCTCGGTCCCACTCCCAGATTACCAAGTGGATACAGTTATAATTAATATAATTCAAAGCATTTTAATAAATATGTGCATTGTGATTTGTCATTTGTGTTTGTCACTGATGTTATAGAAGCTATGTAAAAATGTGGTTACCTGGTGGTGCTATGTCAGTTATTGAATTTATGTGCAGTAATTGAACATTTGAAATACTCTTATACTATTTTGAAATGATACCTACAATATAGGTGTCTCAGTAATTACCCATTATATACTAGGCTATAATTGGCATACCTATTATATATTAGGCTATACTTGGCATACCCATTATATATTAGGCATGTATTTACAGTACCAGGTAAATGTTTAGTAATTGGGGGACTATTAAAGGAAGGGTTACCCAAAAAATGTTCAGAGTAAGTTAATTTAGCAATAGAAATCCATAAGCCTAGGGCCAATGGGCCTAGGATATAGACAAACTACCGGTGGAATGGTGGTGAAGCAATAGCGGGAGCATTTCAGATTACTAGCGGACAGCTGTCCCTGACGCTAATAATCTGCCAGAGGTCCCCTTGCCATTCGATGTGCAAATGGCCTGGAACCCACCAGCGGATTCGGCCGGAGGTCCGTCAGCTCGTCCATCGGGGACCCGTTGTAGGTCCGTTAGCCTTGTGTTATATTCCGCCGGAGGTCCGTCAACTCGTCCATCGGGGATCCGCTGTAGGTCCGCTAGCCTTGAGTTATCTGGATTTATCCCTTACCTTTGTCCAGAAACAGACGTTTAACAAATTGCAGCATAATACCTAACATTACAGGAATCATCAGTGTAACTGCTTTAGCCACTGACCGCTACAATTAATGTTATGGAAGCTGCTGCTAGTTGTTGTGAGTTCATGAACTAACTGGCTATCCCACTCTTATTGTGCTGGATTAGCATTGGAAGCATTGGAACTGACGTGTCCAGGCGATAAGACCCATCTTAATTTATCAGACATTATTTCATGTAATTTCAAAGCTACCAGTCCTGAACAGAAACAAGCCAGCCACGCGCATAAGCCAGGCTGTGCTAAAAAAGTTAATGTACAACCCTGCGCTGGTGTGTCTTTAACTCTCCTGACGTAGTGAAGTTCTTCCCACACTGGTCACAGTGATATGGTTTCTCTCCTGTATGAACACGCTGGTGTGTCTTTAAGTTTCCGGACTCAGTGAAGTTCTTCCCACACTGGTCACAGTGGTATGGCTTCTCTCCTGTATGAACACGTTGGTGCGTCTTCAAATCTCCAGACGTAGTGAAGTTCTTCCAACACTGGTCACAGTGGTAAGGCTTCTCTCCTGTATGAAAACGCTGGTGTTTCTTCAACTCTCCTGATGTGGTGAAATTCTTCCCACACTGGTCACAGTGATATGGTTTCTCTCCTGTATGAAAACGCTGGTGTGTCTTCAACGTTCCAGACTCAGTGAAGTTCTTCCCACACTGGTCACAGTGATATGGTTTCTCTCCTGTATGAACACGCTGGTGTGTCTTCAACTTTCCGGACTCAGGGAAGTGCTTCCCACACTGGTCACAGGGATATAGTTTCTCTCCTGTATGAACATGCTGGTGTCTCTTTAAATGTCCATACTCAGTGAAGTTCTTCCCACACTGGTCACAGTGATATAGTTTCTCTCCTGTATGAACACGCTTGTGTCTCTTTAAATTTCCAGACTCAGTGAAGTTCCTCCCACACTGGTCACAGTGATATGGTTTCTCTCCTGTATGAACACGCTGGTGTGTCTTCAACTTTCCGGACAAAGTGAAGTTCTTCCCACACTGGTCACAGTGATATGGTTTCTCTCCTGTATGAACACGCTGGTGTCTCTTTAAATTTCCAGACTCAGTGAAGTTCCTCCCACACTGGTCACAGTGATATGGTTTCTCTCCTGTATGAACATGTTGGTGTGTCTTCAACCCTCCTGACGTAGTGAAGTTCTTCCCACACTGGTCACAGTGATATGGTTTCTCTCCTGTATGAACACGCTGGTGTGTCTTCAACGTTCCAGACTCAGTGAAGTTCTTCCCACACTGGTCACAGTGATATGGTTTCTCTCCTGTATGAACATGTTGGTGTGTCTTTAACTCTCCTGACGTAGTGAAGTTCTTCCCACACTGGTAACAGTGGTATGGCTTCTCTCCTGTATGAAACCACTGGTGTTTCTTCAACTCTCCTGACATAGTGAAGTTCTTCCCACACTGGTCACAGTGATATGGTTTCTCTCCTGTATGAACACGCTGGTGTGTCTTTAAGTTTCCGGACTCAGTGAAGTTCTTCCTACACTGGTATGGCTTCTCTCCTGTATGAACACGCTGGTGTGTCTTTAACTATCCTGACGTAGTGAAGTTCTTTCCACACTGGTCACAATGGTGAGGATTCTCTCATGTATGGACACACTGGTGTGTTTTTAGGTTTCCTAACTGACTGAAGTGCTTCCCACACTGTTTACAGTGGTACAATCTTGGCTTGTCCGCGTCACTCTGTCTCTGGGCAGAAGCTGTAGTGAGAGGGGTTTTGGAGGTAGTGATCAAGAGGAGGACGAGGAGAGAATCTCAGGTCTAATCTCTGTTCCTCAGCAGAGAGACATATAGGTTGTCATGGCTCCTCTTGATGTGCTTGTGGAGGTACATCTGGGAGGTGTAGGAGAGTAGGCACTCGGAGCAGGAGAACTGGGGCAACTCTGACAACACTCTTGGGAGAGTGAAAGAGAGACAGAACATTCAAAAGGATTCTCGCATTGAGTTCAAGTTCAAATGCTGTATAGAGTGATTGTATGTAGCTATCACATCATTATCAACACTAGATTGTATCACAGAAAAACAATTAATACAGAGTTACATCTTGGATATTATTTTCCTATGGGCTATAATATGTAATGTAACAAGAAAGGTGATTTAGCCTAACAATAACACTTGTCAATTTATTTCCATGTCTATATATCAGTCTATCTCTGTCTAGTGAATGTGTATCTATATATGTATGTATGTATGTATGTATGTATGTATGTATGTATGTATGTATGTATGTATCTACTGTATCTATTTCTCTCCCTGTGTTATTAAATGTAGTCGGTAAAAAGCATGTTAGTTGGGTCAGTCCTTATTTCACCCCACTAATAGGCTCTGTGCACCAGCTCCACTACTTCCTGAAAGTCACTTGGCATCTTTATTTCCTGTCCTATATGATTGGCTTAAAGTCCCAGTTAACCAAAATCCGAGATTTGCTTGAAAACACATTCTATGTGTTAGTGATGCATTGCTGATAACATGTAAAAATGGGATGAACCATGTGTAGTACTGAATTGTGAAGTTAGACCAGTTTTGTGTTTTTTACCAGTTTTGATTTCTGGATTTTCTGGGCGGGCTTAAAAACGGTACCGGATGACGTAGAGCGGTGTTCTTAGCATATCCCCGCCCTAACACTATATAAAGCTAGAACGGATTTGAATCTTCGGTTCTCCTGCTCAATCTTGAGTCTAGAATTAGCTAGTTTTATCCAACAGTCTAGAATTAGCTAGTTTTTCTTAGTTAGCAATGCCTATGCATAAAACTAAACGAAAATGCATCCTTCCTGGATGCCAGCAGGAATGGGATGATAAGGTCTGCTTCTTTCACTCCCGAGTAAAGCTGAAATGAGAAGCAAATGGTTAGCATTTTTGAAGAGCCATGGTGTTACAGAGGAGTCTGTCACCGCTAGCGCCCGCCTCTGCAGCAAACATTTCACTCCCGAAAGCTTCTGCAATTATAATATGAGGCTTTTGGGTTTCACGGACTCACGACTGGTCCTGGTGAATTCGGCGGAGCCAACCATCTCCCTCCCCGGCCTCCATTCTCCTCCTGTCGCATCAACCTTTGGTGCCGACAGCGCTGCCTTGTGTGCTTATAGCTTATTAACGTTATAACGTTAGCTAGGTAACGTAAGCAATAGGAAAATACACTGCTACGTTAATATACAAAACATGTCTCAAAACCATGCATGTGGTAATGTCAGCTATGATGAATTATGTAATCTTATGAGGAATTATAGCTAACATTAGCTATGTAGCTTGTTGCAGATGGGAGTGTGTATATAACCTTAGTCTAGCTAACAGCTAGCAGCACCGACCAGGCGACCACCCACCAAATAACGTTACGGATGATATATTATGACTATAAGCGTTAACTATACAGAAACTGCCTGCCATATTTGTGGCACCTGATGTGCGTATGGGTTCACCGGTAATGGTTACAGTATATTTCTCCAGCGGGAGACCGGGAGGCGGGAGCGAGGGGGATGGTTAGGTAGACCAGGTAGACCAGCTGCAGCTGGAGAAAGACGCACCCTCTCCCAGTGAAGCGGTGCTCGGAGGCTACTGGCTGAACATTCCAGTTCTGTTGGATATTATATTATTTATATATTTATTATATGTTGCGGGAAAGTTGAAGCCGAGTGCTCGTTATTCTCACACATAACATTGCCAACGAGAGTGGATGAGTCTGTCCCGATTATCAACTCGGTAGTGTACGCTTCTTCGCGCTATCAGCGCTGTTCAAGCCAGTGACTAAAAGGTACATTTTAAACAACTTTTTCCATTGATCCCAAGGGACGACAGGATCGCCTGGGAGGGATAGGAATGGGTCCGGAGGTGGCAGGGAGAAAATAGGGACAGACTCATACATTCCTCGTTGCCTGTTTTTGTATTTTGCATCTAAGGGCAGTAACACTGGCGCGTTGGTATAGAGTAGCTACAGTTTTACCTGTGTTTGTCAGGAGGTAGGTTAGGAGGAAGCATCTGTGCGTTTGATTCATTAGACAAGTGTAATTTCAACTCCTCTCTCCTGTTTTCACAAAGCTGTGCCTTCCTACCACAAAAGAGACGGCGTGCCAGTGTGACTATGCAGACCAGAGAACGGTACTATTTGACAGGTTCTTCCCTCCACACCCCCTCCCCACGCAATTGGGTGTGGCTTCGGTGCCTTCAGCAGACACGCCCCCACAGTCTCAGACCAGAGAATGCTGCTGATTTTTAACCGATTTTGAAGCCTTATTTTATATACTTAGCGACATTTTTAATCACTCAGATTTGGCTGGGTGGTTAATGACATGTTTTCCTGTGGTGTGTGAAGCTCATAACAAAAAATTGAACTGGGTTAACCTGGACTTTAAGTGATTAATCAGGTGTGCGCTGGGTCTGCCGCACACCTGATTAATCACTTAATCCAATCATATAGGACAGGAAATAAAGATGCCAGATGAGTTTCAGGAAGTAGTGGAGCTGGTGCACAGAGCCTATTGGAACGGTGAGGTCCAGGAAGTGAATTCTGTATTAATTCACTCCATTGACGTTTCAGATTTTTTTTTAAACCTGGAACCAAGCCAACCAGGGTCCGTGGATCTTCTAGCCAATCGATTTCCGTTTCAAAAACAGAATATGATGAATAAAAAATGAAAGGTTATTTGATTTTTATTTGAAAATGCAAAGTCAGAAGATAAAGCCATGTACTTTGGTCTTAATAGTAGTATAACACTAGTGAGTGTTATTAGAAGGAATAGTAAACTTAATCTCTTCTCGTTTATCAGTCTTCACGTTTATTTCCACACCTTAAACTTTTTCCCCAACTCCCACTCCTCTCTCTGTGAAGTTATATCTCTTACAGTAGCCTATTACTTTGGCCACCATTCCAGGAACTTTTGCCTCTGCTTCTTTGAAGCCGATCACAACAGTCTGACTGTGAATAGGTTTCGCATCACGCAGGTCATAAGCCATCTGTACAGATCTAGAGTAGACGTATCAATACATTATGCAAATAAAACAACCAGTACTGTACACCTTGTTGCTAAATATCAATGTCAATGACTATGCTATTAACCAATGTTTCATAGTGAATGATAAGCTCACCACAGACCATTAAAAGTTTGATGAATCTTGCATGAACCACCACTGGGAGCAGTGGATTCAGCTCTTGAAAATGCTAATCTGGCGTTCGGGGTGCTGCATCACTTGTAGAAGGCACAACATAACCCTAATAAACTTAATAATGGCAACCGGGTGTCAATTTATACTATAACTAATAACAGGATACTGGTTTTAGGGAGTTATCCGCCACACACACCGACACACAAACAGGCAGACAGAATTTGGGTAAAGGACGGAAATATCTGGATTAATGGATTGTTCTAATTTTTGATAAGAAAATGCGGTGACTTTTAGTTTCTGGTCGTAAGGAAGAAGAATCAGATCCGTCGATGCAAGTTTCAATACTTTATTGAATCTCTGGCATCAACATCACACTGCAGTTGTGATGAGTTCACTCTCCAATTGTCTAGCATGAACTGAGCTGAAACAGAATATCATCTGATTATATGAAGAGGTGTTTTCCATTAATTATCTCATTGTGACGTTATTCCTATGTTTCATTCCCTTATCAGAAATTAAGAAAATTGCATTTATCCAGAATCCAGATGTTTCCTTTTAGCGAAGCAAATTCCTGTGCATGTTTGTGTGTCGGTGTGTGTCTGTCGGATAACTCCCTAAATACCAGTATTCTGTTATTGAAATACCTCATCTTGTAGAAACTTGGCATACAGGTACATAGGAGACACTCTGTGCCCTGGTACACCAGTACAAGGAGACTCTTAGCATCTGGCTTGAAGCCAATTTAGGCCTGTGCTACGTGTGTTACAGTAGAAATGGACAAAAGTTGAAACACCGATCACAGACTGCAGTCATCTGGATCTGATTCTCCTTTCTTACGACCAGATACAATTTCGGAGGCTAAGACGCTGCAGTGGCTTCAAATGTGTGATATTATGTATCCGGCACATGTCTTCCATGACTTCTTGAAATATTTATTCAGGTATGTCCTTTTCTTCCATCGATTTAAATAAAGCAAGCGGAAGTAGGAGGCAGGCTCTACACTGTTGATGTTTGTTCATTCCCGAGACAAGTGGGGAAAACGAAAAATGACTTGATTCTCGTTTTCCTACTTTACATTTTAAAATTAAAATCAAATAATCTTTCATTTTTTGTTAATCATATTCTGTTTTTGAAACGGAAATCGCTTGGCTAGAAGACCCACGGCCCCAAAACATAGTGGGCGGTCAATGTTAATATAATATAGAAAATAACAACGAAATTAACTTACCGAATTGAAGGCGTAGCCTACTGAACGGCTGGTGAGTAGGGGAACCTTTGTTTACTCGAAAATAATAAAGAGCTTGTTTCTTGTTTTGATCAGTAATGGACGAAAATGAACGAACAAATCTTGTTGAACGACTCTTTTTAGTGTCCGATACGAACCGAACAGTCTGAGCAGCCGAACTCCCCACCGCCCTTCTTGCAGCTGTGCTCTGGGATCGACTCGAGTTGTCAACAGAGAAGGGGGAGGGGTCAACAGTCTATATTTGTACCCTGACCTATTTGGGACAAAACTCGACAAGTTGTAGATTCGATTTGAGAACTTACAATAAATATGTGCACTTGTATCTTAATATTTGCACTCGTAGACCTGACTTGAGAACGTGTAAAGTAAAAATCTTAAATCGTAGGCTATATTGAGAATTGCATTTGCAGATCTTGACTTTTGATACAGCCGCCATACCATGAATTGACCAGCAGATGTCATTGTGGAACTGCTGTATCGACTGCATCAATAGAGCAACACTTTTCCGACACAATTGTGTCGAATGTGTAAATGCGTCGGAAAACGTTTCCTCCATCACTATGTAGCCTACGCCAAAGCAAATAGTATATGCAATGCATCAACTTTTTCAACTTAAATTACGGAGTTTTCTACACAAGTAACAACATATAGGCTAAGGATCACTTTACACAGCGCATACATCATGTAGTCAAGCCTACTACGGCAACACCACAAGGACAAAACAAATACACGCACACCTGCTGCAGAACACCACAACTCCAAAGGGGGCTCCACAACAACTAACGCTGCTAGGGATGCTCAATTACAGCGAAACTCGCATAACCAATAGTATGTTTCTAACTTTGTTACAAAGGCTATATGCCTGTCTCTGTTTAATCTAGGATCTGTAATATGTGTCCCTTCTCTCCCCTCTCTAAACCAATTTTGCTCTAATCCAGTGCTCTATCACTCAGTCAGAATCTTGTCGCAATTTACAAATAATTCCAGGATGAACACAGCATTGGTGCTCTCCACCATCCTCCCTCTCTCTCTGATTGTACCTTTGGGGTTTGGTCCTCAAAGGGTATGTATGGAATACCAAATGTGCCAATATTAAATAAATAAATATCCCTTCATTATATAAATAATCATATCTATAAATACAGGAATATAAATAAATAAATAGATAAATTGTGAAATCGCTAAATAATTAAATAAAATACAAATTAATATTAAATTTCATAATTAATGTTTTATTTCATATTTCACATTTTATTTTCAAATTGCACTTTTTATTTATTTCATAATGGTCAGGGACGTGCACAAATAGACATGAGGTGGTGCTAGAGCACCTGCCCTTTGCCCTCTGGACAAGGCAAGTGCCCTTTTTTTATTTATTTTGTAACAGTGTAGGCCTACTGTATGTGGCCCATGGTGACATCGATCAATTCTCGATTAAAAGCGTGTAATAATAATACCCCAAAATGCGTTGTAATTTTGCCAGCACAAACACACGTGCCCGTGGCACACCCGTGCCCCTCCCCTCCCCCTCTTCCTTTGTCAACGGTAAACGCGAAAAGCGGACACAAACGGAGGCGCGCTGCAGCAGCACTGCACACAGCACACACATCTCCTCCCTGCCCTTTCCCCATCCAGAGTGCCCGAGTGATGACAGTTAACCAGACAGGTAAAACATAAACCAAACGAGTGTATTGTTTGCGCCCTAAGCCTCAGTTGGCAAATTATAGCTATATTTGTCTCTGTTGTGAAGTAAGTCTCATACAGTGCCAAACAGCTGAGCCTAAATTAGCCGACTGCCCACCTGCTTAACAAGCTAGACGCTAGGAAATAAATGGATTTAACGTAATGATGACCACCACACGACCAATGTCGGTAGAATTTGTTGTTGGTAGAGCATGTGAAGCTATCAGTATACTTAAACTCGCGCACAATCAAAAAAAACTGTCAGCACCCCCACCCCCCCGTCAACATCTCGCCGCGCAAGGTACCCTAATTTTTCACTGAGCACCTGCCCCCCAAAATGTCTGTGCACGCCACTGGCTGAGAGTCACTGGCTGGTTCTGGTGCTCCATAGTCCTCTTTATCAAACTCTGCTTTGATTTCTTCCACAGTTGTGTTGATGGGTAAAGAGTCTCTTTCTCTGTTCTCCACAGCTGGAGTTTGGTAAAGAAGTGGGAGCTGAGACGAGTCCTCCGGATCACAGTGGGTTTTCACTCTGGGGGAAGTGAATATGGAGTCTTTAGTATCAGACTGCAGCCCTTGTAGCTGCTCTCCTCCCTGACTGGTCCACAGCTCCTGTTCTTCTTTCATCTGTGGGGGCTCTGAGAGAGAGAGCTGCTGGACGTCTGGGGGAAAAGGAAGATCCATATTAGGATAAACGCCTACTTCATTTTTCTACAACCTTACAGGTCTGATAGTGAAAATCAGTGTATTGAGTGGATGAGCTCCACTTCTTTCCGTTGGACCCAGCCTCACCCACTGTGCCCTAGTCAGCCACGCCTCTCATAAACTCATTGCGGACTTCAACTCAGCCCGTGCTGTGGGAGAGAAGTTGACCAGCTTCTCGCGAGACCGGTGTTCAGTAAGAATATCTCCCTCCATCTATGAATGCATACCCTAACCCACCCATCCTTCTGAGCAAACACTTGACGTTTGCCAAGGGGCCATGCACGGAGAAGCCCGGGGAGGAACTCAAGGCGAGAGCTGCTGAGATGGAGCGGAGCGCGCTCTCGATCGACCTGGTTGAGGTGAGTCACCTTGTGAACCTCCCAGAGTTGCTGTGGCCTTATTCAACTCCAACGGCACATACAGAACAAAACAAACTTTCTTGAGGACCATGTTGATATGTTGATGAGAACTGGATTTTTACCTCTGAACCCTGCTACACTAGGTGTTAGAATATAGAATAATAAGCCATAAATAAATGTAAATAGGCCAGATTTAGCCACCAGGTTAATTTTCATCTGTAGTCCCTTGTCAGGTTGATGGCAATGAAGGATAAAACAAACTCACAAAATTACAAATGCACAGTACATAAAACAGAGCCGAGTAGTTTACCTAGCCAGAAGCTTACTCCACGCAGTAAGGAACCCATACATCAAATGAAGATAACACCTTCAGAGAATCAAGGTTATAAATGGTGGTGTAAGAACATGCACAAGCACATGCGCGCACACACACACCCCAAATCAATGTTTATAGTGTTGGGTTTCAATTAGACATTTCTTAACACTGCACTTAAAAGAATAGTAGGATAGGGACTCTCTAATTGAATGAGGTACTGAATTCCACTGATGAGATGCTCTGAAGGAAAAGACAGCCTGGCTAAATGCACTTTCTCTGAATGGGGTTGTGCAGTCCCCCCTAGCCACACCTCTAGTAACCCTGGTTGACGTGGATTTAAAGTTAATGAGGCCAGACAGAGGAGGAGCAGCCAACCCACGTATGATTTTAAAGACTAAGCAGAGATTTTTGTATTTAACAAGGGTTTCCCAGCTAAACTGTTTATACTTTTTAAAAATATGACAGTGATGATAAGTGAATGGCCTCGTCTAGGGTTTTGTGTGCTTGTTTATATAATGACTCCAGGGGTTTTAAAATAGTAGGCCTAGAATGTGTATTAGTAGGGGTGTAACGGTACATGTATTCGTACCGTACGGGGCTTTCGGTACGGTACAGACATGTGCCGAGCGAACCGAACGGTACAGTCATGTGCCGAGCGACCCGACAGATCATTCGAGCAGATCCCTTTCAGTAAACTGACAGTTGTGACAATGGGCTGTTTCTTAATCGACTCTTGTGAAATAGCGCCACACTTTGAACCTTTCACTCTCTGCCATCGCTTCCGTCACTGTGAAAACGAGTCTCCTCGCATCACAGGCGTGTGTGTGTGTGCGCCCCCCCCCCTCAGTTCGGCTCCCTCACACAGCGAAATAGGCTATATCCTACATGGGGACCTTTGTAATCCATCTCCCATAATTGTACCGCAAGTTACTTAGGCCTACCATATTTTGCCGAGCGCATAAGTCATTTGATATAGGCTACAGTCCCATGCGACCTGTCTGTGATTTGGAAGCGAGTAGCCTACGAGCAGTGTCATCATATCAGCGCACAACTCACATTTGTCAGTGGGCTCGCGCTGATATTCAGCTGTCCTCAATACCGTCCTCCTGAGGTAAAACTATTAATTCTGTTCGTTTGCCTTAGCCTAATCCACCGTAATGAAACACAGGTAGGCTGAGGGAATAATTTATATATCACGGAGTTTCAAATGTAGGCTATAGTCCTTGCAATGAGAGAAATGAAACTCCGAAGCTGCACACAGCGCGTGCTCGTTTGTATATGCACGTTTGCACACATAGTCTATATCTCTGTGGGAAAAAAGGCAGATTTATTTTTTAGTAAAGATTTTAATCTATTGTTTCAATTTTTATTGCATTTAATTCGTTTTAAATAAGTGATTCAAAAACATATTTTTAAGTAGGCTATTCGTTTTTATTTCATTTTCTACTGCTGGGGACATCGTCACTGCCAGCAGGTCTTCCCTGTCTGCTGACAGTGTTGACAAGTTGATTTTTCTGGCCAAAAATATGAATGATGAGTGAAGTGGGGTAAATGGGGTATGAATGAGGGGGAAACACTTACAAGAAAAAGAAACAGCAAAGTTACTTGACACAGCATTGTAGGCTATTCCACTGGTCAACATTGTTTTTTTGTTTTGTTATGTTGTTGTTGTTTTTTTTTTGGGGGGGGGCAGTGGTGCAGCCTGAAAGGTATTGCTGTTTGTAAATAAAATTATATGAAAAAGATTGATTCAAGATCATTTTCAAAGAATAGAAAAGGAATCAGAGTAGTGCAGGTGCGCCGCTCCTGAACCGAACCGAGACGTCCGTACCGAGGTACGTACCGAACCGTGATGTTTTCCTACCGTTACACCCCTACTAGTTACTGAAAATGGTGCTGAAAAGTGCTAAAAACTAATCAAAAGACTTGTTACAAAGATAACACGAGCAAACACTGAACAGAGACAATAGACATGCTGCTCCTCCTTGCTGGAGATGATGTGCTGGAACAATCTTTAACAGAAGCCTGTGTGAGAACATTAAACATGTATATGAAGTCCTAATGACAGCAGTGGTTTGCATAAAAGTACAAATAGAAAAAGAAGAATTCTTTTTTCTGGTGCATGTGTGTATCATTTTTTGCCAAAATGCCATTTTGAAAAAGGATCGTTAGGTTTTGGTTTCTTATGGCTTCTTATGAGCCAAATTCCGCAACAACCCCCCATACCCCCATACACACAAATGAACACACTCTCTACAGTATCTCTCTCATTTCATAAAATGTTTATTTAAAAAAGTTTAAAAACAAACATGCACAACATTCTGAAAAGTATTTAGTGTGTGTGTGTGTGTGAGAGAGAGAGAGACCTGGGAAATGTCTTCAAGAAACTAGGTCCATTCCAACTTCAACGACAGGTCCTTCTCTTTCTCCAACTCCCTTCTCCTCCTTCATCTATCCCTTCTTCAATAGGTGGTGGTGAACCTTAGAGGAGAGAGAAAAAGGGAATGAGAAGGAGTTGAATGTGGGGGGAGGGGGCATGTTTGCGTGGAAACTCTTCATGTACTGTTCTGTATGTGTAGTTGTACAATATGTCTCGTTGCCCTTCAGGAAAATAAAGATCTTGAGAATATAAACGATAAAGATCTTCAGAATATTAAAGTCAATTTCATGTCAATTTGATATCAGTTCAACCAACAGGGGGAAACATGCGCGGACACGCACACACACCACACAATATTGCTTACTAAGATGGGCAGGCTTCCGTGAACTCTGTGAAGCTCTTGGATTAACTGTATGAGCACAATGATGTCTCTTTAACTGTCCTGACATAATGAAGTTCTTCCCACACTGGTAACAGTGGTAGGGCTTCTCTCCTGTATGAACACACTGGTGTTTCTTCAACTCTCCTGACGTAGTGAAGTTTTTCTCACACTGTTCACAGTGGTATGGTTTCTCTCTTGTATGAACACGCTGGTGTTTCTTCAACTGTCCTGACGCAGTGAAGTTCTTCTCACACTGGTCACAGTGGTATGGTTTCTCTCCTGTATGAACACGCCGGTGTGTCCTTAGACTGTCCACTCTAGTGAAGTTCTTCCCACACTGGTCACAGTGGTAAGGTTTCTCTCCTGTATGAACACGCTGGTGTCTCTTTAAGTGTATTAACTGAGTGAAGTTCTTCCCACACTGGTCACAGTGGTATGGCTTCTCTCCTGTATGAACACGCTGGTGTGTCTTCAACTCTCCTGACGTAGTGAAGGAGGTTTCTCTCCTGTATGAACACGCTGGTGTGTCTCTACGTTTTTTAACTTAGTGAAGTTCTTCCCACACTGGTCACAGTGGTATGGCTTCTCTCCTGTATGAACACGCTGGTGTGTCTTCAACTCTCCTGACGTAGTGAAGTTCTTTTCACACTGGTCACAGTGGTATGGCTTCTCTCCTGTATGAACACGTTGGTGTATATTTAACTTCCCTGACGTAGTGAAGTTCTTTCCACACTGGTCACAGTGGTATGGCTTCTCTCCTGTATGAACACGCTGGTGTATCTTTAAGTTTATTAACTGAGTGAAGTTCTTCCCACACTGGTCACAGTGGTATGGTTTCTCTCCTGTATGAACACGCTGGTGTGTCCTTAGACTGTCCACTCTAGTGAAGTTCTTCCCACACTGGTCACAGTGGTATGGCTTCTCTCCTGTATGAACACGCTGGTGTATCTTTAAGTTTATTAACTGAGTGAAGTTCTTCCCACACTGGTCACAGTGGTATGGCTTCTCTCCTGTATGAACACGCTGGTGTGTCTTTAACTCTCCTGACGTAGTGAAGTGTTTCTCACACTGGTCACAGTGGTATGGCTTCTCTCCTGTATGAACACGCTGGTGTGTCTTTAAGCTTGTGAACTGAGTGAAGTTCTTCCCACACTGGTCACAGTGGTATGGCTTCTCTCCTGTATGAACACGCTGGTGTGTCCTTAGACTGTCCACTCTAGTGAAGTTCTTCCCACACTGGTCACAGTGGTATGGCTTCTCTCCTGTATGAACACGCTGGTGTATCTTCAACTCTCCTGACGTAGTGAAGTTTTTCTCACACTGGTCACAGTGGTATGGCTTCTCTCCTGTATGAACACGCCAGTGTGTCCTTAGACTGTCCACTCTAGTGAAGTTCTTCCCACACTGGTCACAGTGGTATGGCTTCTCTCCTGTATGAACACGCTGGTGTGTCTTTAAGCTTGTGAACTGAGTGAAGTTCTTCCCACACTGGTCACAGTGGTATGGCTTCTCTCCTGTATGAACACGCTGGTGTGTCTTTAAATTTACTGACGTAGTGAAGTTCTTTCCACACTGGACACAGTGGTATGGCTTCTCTCCTGTATGAACACGCTGGTGTATATTTAAATCTCCTGACGTAGTGAAGTTCTTTCCACACTGGACACAGTGGTATGGCTTCTCTCCTGTATGAACACGCTGGTGCATCTTTAAGTGTATTAAATGCGTGAAGTTCTTCCCACACTGGTCACAGTGGTATGGCTTCTCTCCTGTATGAACATGCTGGTGTCTCTTCAACTCTCCTGACGTAGTGAAGTTCTTCTCACACTGGTCACAGTGGTATGGTTTCTCTCCTGTATGAACACGCTGGTGTATCTTTAAGTGTATTAACTGAGTGAAGTTCTTCCCACACTGGTCACAGTGGTATGGCTTCTCTCCTGTATGAACACGCTGGTGTGTCTTCAACTCTCCTGACGTAGTGAAGTTCTTCCCACACTGGTCACAGTGGTATGGCTTCTCTCCTGTATGAACACGCTGGTGTGTCTTCAACTCTCCTGACGTAGTGAAGTTCTTCCCACACTGGTCACAGTGGTATGGCTTCTCTCCTGTATGAACACGCTGGTGTGTCTTCAACTCTCCTGACGTAGTGAAGTTCTTCCCACACTGGTCACAGTGGTATGGCTTCTCTCCTGTATGAACACGCTGGTGTGTCTTCAACTCTCCTGACGTAGTGAAGTTTTTCTCACACTGGTCACAGTGGTATGGTTGCTCTCCTGTATGAACACGCCGGTGTGTCCTTAGATTGTCCACTCTAGTGAAGTTCTTCCCACACTGGTCACAGTGGTATGGTTTTTCTCCTGTATGAACACGCTGGTGTGTCTTTAACTCTCCTGACGTAGTGAAGTTCTTCTCACACTGGTCACAGTGGTATGGTTTCTCTCCTGTATGAACACGCTGGTGCATCTTTAAGTGTATTAACTGAGTGAAGTTCTTCCCACACTGGTCACAGTGGTATGGCTTCTCTCCTGTATGAACACGCTGGTGTGTCTTTAAGTTTATGAACTGAGTGAAGTTCTTCCCACACTGGTCACAGTGGTATGGCTTCTCTCCTGTATGAACATGCTGGTGTGTCTTCAACTCTCCTGACGTAGTGAAGTTTTTCTCACACTGGTCACAGTGGTATGGCTTCTCTCCTCTATGAACACGCCGGTGTGTCCTTAGACTGTCCACTCTAGTGAAGTTCTTCCCACACTGGTCACAGTGGTATGGCTTCTCTCCTGTATGAACACGCTGGTGTGTCTTTAAGTTTATGAACTGAGTGAAGTTCTCCCCACACTGGTCACAGTGGTATGGCTTCTCTCCTGTATGAACACGCTGGTGTGTCTTTAAGTTTATGAACTGAGTGAAGTTCTTCCCACACTGGTCACAGTGGTATGGCTTCTCTCCTGTATGAACACGCTGGTGTATATTTAAATCTCCTGACGTAGTGAAGTTCTTCCCACACTGGTCACAGTGGTATGGCTTCTCACCTGTATGAAAACGCTGGTGTATATTTAAATCTCCTGACGTAGTGAAGTTATTTCCACACTGGTCACAGTGGTATGGTTTCTCTCCTGTATGAACACGCTGGTGTCTCTTTAAGTTTATGAACTGAGTGAAGTTCTTCCCACACTGGTCACAGTGGTATGGCTTTTCTCCTGTATGAACATGCTGGTGTGTCTTCAACTCTCCTGACGTAGTGAAGTTCTTCCCACACTGGTCACAGTGGTATGGCTTCTCTCCTGTATGAACATGCTGGTGCGTCTTCAACTCTCCTGACGTAGTGAAGTTCTTCTCACACTGGTCACAGTGGTATGGTTTCTCTCCTGTATGAACACGCTGGTGTATCTTTAAGTGTATTAACTCAGTGAAGTTCTTCCCACACTGGTCACAGTGGTATGGCTTCTCTCCTGTATGAACACGCTGGTGTGTCTTCAACTCTCCTGACGTAGTGAAGTTCTTCCCACACTGGTCACAGTGGTATGGCTTCTCTCCTGTATGAACACGCTGGTGTGTCTTCAACTCTCCTGACGTAGTGAAGTTCTTCCCACACTGGTCACAGTGGTATGGCTTCTCTCCTGTATGAACATGCTGGTGTGTATTTAAATTTCCTGACCTATTGAAGTTTTTCCCACAATGGTCACAGTGGTATGGTTTCTCTCCCGTATGAACACGCTGGTGTTCCTTTAACGGTCCTGACTGACTGAAGTTCTTCCCACACTGGTATGGCATCTCTCCTGTATGAACACACTGGTGTGTTTTTAGGTTTCCTAACTGACTGAAGTTCTTCCCACACTTGTTACAGTGGTACGATCTTGGCTTGTCCGCGCCACTCTTTCTCCGGGTGGAAGCTGGAGTGAGAGGAGTGTTGGAGGTGGTGATCAAGAAGAGGACGAGGAGAGAATCTCAGGTCTAATCTCTGTTCCTCAGCAGAGAGACATATAGGTTGTCATGGCTCCTCTTGATGTGCTTGTGGAGGTACATCTGGGAGGTGTTGGAGAGTAGGCACTCGGAGCAGGAGAACTGGGGCAACTCTGACAACACTCCTGGGAGAGAGAAAGAGAGACAGAACATTCAAAAGGATTCTCACATTTTGTCTAGTTCAAGTTCAAATGCTGTATAGAGTGATCGTATGTAGCTAGAGGGCGGAACACAACATCACAACCTCAGATTGAAGACAGGAGAGAGAAAGGTATGTAAAAGGTGTTCCTCTGGCTGAGCTCAAGTGAGGTAGAGCGACAGAGGAGAGAGAAGTAAAACAAAGTAGACCTGTTTCATTTCTTATTTGCTGGTGAAAGTCCCAGGAGTGCATATGCTATGTGATATGCAATATAGGATGTGTTTGAATAATGTGAGTATTCCACTATTTGTTCAGTAGGTTGTAGGGATATAGCCGATATTCATTGTAAATAGTTCAATCGGTTGTTCCTATTTGGCCGATCAAATGATCTGTTCAGATGACATAAAATAACTGTGCAGCAAAAATTGCAGGCGAATTGCATAATAGACGGTCACCTCTCTTATTGTTCAAATGAGCATCATTGTCTCACGCTACTTTGTAGATTGCAAGTGACAGTCCTGTACTGCAGTTTTCTAGTTGAGTATTTTATTCATGATTGCATCATGTGTGTAGCCAGGCTTGTATGGGACTACATTTTTACCAACAACGGCATAGTAGTGTCCTGCTCTCATACTACCTTGATTAGCTACACCATTCAACCTCTACTGGTCATCTTGCAATTTCAGGTGAAAGCATTTCATGAATAAAATAAGAATCTTTCTGCAAATTAGTGTCAAATCTGACTAGCTGAATGACCAAAACATTAGCAGTATGGGTCAGGACCGATTGACTTGAGATAGTACAAACAACACAAGTAGAAACTGGACTATGTGTCCAGGTTGTGCACCTCCTGGGTCCTTATCCTGTCTCTTAGCCAGCTCAAACTATATTAGTCTCATTATGACTTCTATTAAGAGGGACCTGGAAGACAAACAGGGCTGGGACCTCTAAATCCTCCGGGAGCATGTTACATTCAGACCACTCTCCCTTACTGCCATGCATAATTTGTGTGACAGTCCTAACCTTAATAGCAAAGAGCTGAGCCAGGTTGTTATTATCTGGTCCACCTAGATACTCCACTTCCCTCTTTAGAACATCAGGTAACCCCAGACCTCAGCAATGTCCTGCTAGGAACCATCAGCCAATGTGGGCTTCTCTTGGGCATCAGACACCAGATATCTCAGCTTAGTGGCATTTTCTTTGTGTCTCCCACTCAAAGCAAGTCTCTTAACTTCAGTGACTACATGTGGAACCTGAGTTAGAGTAATGGACCAGAAAGAGTCCCAAATTCCTGACTCGTGTCTCCGATAGCCAACCAGCTATCTGATTAATCGTGACCAAGTCCGTCTATAGAGACCGCAGCATGCGACACGTTTTTATTTATCAAATGTGTTGAGGTCACGATTAATCCGATAGCTGGTTGGCTTGGCTCCAGGCTTAAATCTCTTTATATAAGGATTTTATGGAAGGAGTGTAGGCGAAATTCACTTCCTGAATCGAAGCTCAAAACATAGTGGGCGGTCAAGGTTGCGCTCTATTCTTCAACATGAAAAATAACAACAAAAGACTCCTAAAATCCTGGCTGGTTTCTCCAGATTTGGATAAGGGAATTCCAAGGACAGGGATTGTTAGGCATTGTTAAGGCTGGCCTTAAAGTCAGGGGGGCGCTCAAAGTTTACCCAAACATTAGGCATGGTGGCCCGTAATATCTATGATATGCCTACTGTATATGGTGCAATAAAATTACCTGGAGTTGGTGGTAAACGCTTCCTTCCTCTTTCTGTGTGCAGTGACTGCGGTGCCTGTAAGAACACACACACAAAAACAACATCATTATCAACACTAGATTGTATCACAGAAAAACAATTAATACAGAGTTACATCTTGGATATTATTTTCCTATGGGCTATAATATGTAATGTAACAAGAAAGGTGATTTAGCCTAACAATAACACTTGTCAATTTTTCTCCATGTCTATATATCAGTCTCTCTGTCTAGTGAATGTGTATCTATATATGCATGTATGTATGTATGTATGTATGTATGTATGTATGTATGTATGTATGTATGTATGTATGTATGTATGTATGTATGTATGTATGTATGCATCTACTGTATCTATTTCTCTCCCTGTGTTATTAAATGTAGTCGGTAAAAAGCATGTTAGTTGGGCCAGTCCTTATTTCACCCCACTAATTGGAACGGTAAGGTCCAGGAAGTGAATTCTGTCTTCATTCACTCCATTGACGTTTCAGAAAATCTTTTAAACCTGGAACCAAGCCGACCAGGGTCTGTGGATCTTCTAGCCAATCGATTTCCATTTCAAAAACAGAATATGATGAATAAAAAATGAAAGATTATTTGATTTTTATTTTAAAATGCAAAGTCAGAAGATAAATGGTGGAAAGCCATGTACTTTGGTCTTAATAGTAGTATAACACTAGTGAGTGTTATTAGAAGGAATAGTAAACTTAATCTCTTCTCGTTTATCAGTCTGCACGTTTATTTCCACACCTTAAACTTTTTCCCCCACTCCCACTCCTCTCTCTGTGAAGTTATATCTCTTACAGTAGCCTATTACTTTGGCCACCATTCCAGGAACTTTTGCCTCTGCTTCTTTGAAGCCGATCACAACAGTCTGACTGTGAATAGGTTTCGCATCACGCAGGTCATAAGCCATCTGTACAGATCTAGAGTAGACATATCAATACATTATGCAAATGAAACAACCAGTACTGTACACCTTGTTGCTAAATATCAATGTAAATGACTAGGCTATTAACCAATGTTTCATAGTGTATGATAAGCTCACCACAGACCATTAAAAGTTTGATGAATCTTGCATGAACCACCACTGGGAGCAGTGGATTCAGCTCTTGAAAATGCTAATCTGGCGTTCGGGGTGCTGCATCACTTGTAGAAGGCACAGCTGAGGCCCCATAAACTTCATAATGGCAACCGGGTGTCAACTTATACTAAACCGCCCGTCAGCTGCTGGAAAGCTTCCTGTGGTCTGTAATATACAGTGTTGGCCTTCACCCACAAAAATAACATTTAAATTGGTAGTGCAGTTACAGTAAGAGACAAACATGCGCTACAAGTAAAAATGAGGCACAGGTTAGGCTATACTTACAGGCCCGTAACAATTACCAACCCCTAAACGTATTAGGCTACGCTAGGCCACTCACTTCCCAAGTGTCTCTGCGTCATTGTTATGAAGTCGCATGAAGTCAGCACCTAGAATGGCCTCTGGCCTATGCTAGATTGACTTTGTGTTGACCTACAGTCCGAACGTAGACTAGCCTACTTTATAGCTAATGTTTCGCAAAATATTTGCAACATTATTACTTGGACAGGTATAGTCAACTAACCTGGAATATCGAGCAGATTTTGTCCAACTTCATGTTTCTTTCAGGCTGTAGTATGTTTTGACCATAGTAATCACATGTAGGCTATATCACATATAGTATAATTATGTTTCAACTTTTGTCCATTCTTACTGTAACATCATTAGATACACAGTGAAAGCACAGAGGCCTAAATTGGGTTTAAACCAGGACACAGTGCTTCAAGGACGAAGTTCAGTGCCTCTCCTAGATAACTTTATGCCAAGTTTCGTTTCTAGAGAATAGGGTATCTCAATAACAGGATACTGGTTTTAGGGAGTTATCCGCCACACACACTGACACACAAACAGGCAGACAGAATTTGGGTAAAGGAAGGAAACATCTGGATTAATGGATTGTTCTAATTTTTGATAAGGAAATGTGGTGAATTTTAGTTTCTGGTCGTAAGGAAGAAGAATCAGATCCGTCGATGCAAGTTTCAATACTTTATTGAATCTCTGGCATCAACATCACACTGCAGTTGTGATGAGTTCACTCTCCAATTGTCTAGCATGAACTGAGCTGAAACAGAATATCATCTGATTATATGAAGAGGTGTTTTCCATTAATTATCTCATTGTGACGTTATTCCTATGTTTCATTCCCTTATCAGAAATTAAGAAAATTGCATTAATCCAGAATCCAGATGTTTCCTTTCAGCGAAGCAAATTCTTGTGCATGTTTGTGTGTCGGTGTGTGTCTGTCGGATAACTCCCTAAATACCAGTATTCTGTTATTGTAATACCTCATCTTGTAGAAAATTGGCATACAGGTACATAGGAGACACTGTGCCCTGGTACACCAGTACACAGGAGACTCTTAGCGTCTGGCTTGAAGCCAATTTAGGCCTGTGCTACGTGTGTTACAGTAGAAATGGACAAAAGTTGAAACACCGATCACAGACTGCAGTCATCTGGATCTGATTCTCCTTTCTTACGACCAGATACAATTTGCCAGAAGGCTGAGACGCCTGGTCTCTCTAAAGAGAACATAAGGCTCCAAGTTAGTCTGGGGCCTGTCTCTTTCGCAGTTGTTTCGCCGGTCTAGAGGGGAAGCGCCTAGGATGACACATTGCACAATCTTCCGGTTTGGACCGGAAAAAGAACAGTTGTTGTATCTATAATTTCGGAGGCTAAGACGCTGCAGTGGCTTCAAATGTGTGATATTATGTATCCGGCACACGTCTTCCATGACTTCTTGAAATATTTATTCAGGTATGTCCTTTTCTTCCATCGATTTAAATAAAGCAAGCGGAAGTAGGAGGCAGGCTCTACCATAGACATATACACTAGACGCCGCATTGCCGTTGATTTGATTGCTGCCAGACGAAAAATGCGGCCGCCATCTTGGTCCCGTACGGAGCTCCGCGAGTAAACTAGTGATGGGTCGGTCGCGAACGATACAGCTGTATGTGCCGGCTCTTTTAAGTGAACGATGATAAATACATAGTTGTTAGCTGATAGATACAACTAAAACTGTTGGATGCTGCTGTTTTGCACTTTGTAAATTTTTATTTTATTTATTTATTATTTATGTTATTTGACTGTTATGGATAGTTCAAAGACAAAAATATTTGTTTCTACTTATCTTCTAGAGTTATCTCTTGATGCAGGGTTACTTTTACTGACTGAAACTGCTGAGGAGAGCGGTTGTCACGTGACAGCGGTACCGGACCAATATGGCGACCGTATTTTGCGCCACTCAATCCATTACGAGTCATCTCGTGTTCATATCTATGGGCTCTACAGGCTCGAGCCGGAAGGGGCGGGCTTAAGGCAGGTTAGTAAAAAGACACCAGGCTCTCCTCCCCGAGGTGAGACTGGTGACGCGAGGCTAGGCTCCAGGTCGTCCATCTTTCTCGCACATGTGCTTGCACGTGCTGTTCAAGTCACTTAGAATTATACATATAGAGCTATTGGTAATATATATACAAATTTGAGTGATTTTGATGTTTGTTCATACCCGAGACAAGTGGGGAAAACGAAAAATGACTTGATTCTCGTTTTCCTACTTTAAATTTTAAAATTAAAATCAAATAATCTTTCATTTTTTGTTAATCATATTCTGTTTTTGAAACGGAAATCGCTTGGCTAGAAGACCCACTGCCCCAAAACATAGTGGGTGGTCAATGTTAATAGAATATAGAAAATAACAACGAAATAACTTACCGAATTGAAGGCGTAGCCTACTGAACGGCTGGTGAGTAGGGGAACCTTTGTTTACTCGAAAAGAATAAAGAGCTTGTTTCTTGTTTTGATCAGTAATGGGCGAAAATGAACTAACAAATCTTGTTGAACGACTCTTTTTAGTGTCCGATACGAACCGAACAGTCTGAGTAGCCGAACTCCCCACCGCCCTTCTTGCAGCTGTGCTCTGGGATCGACTCGAGTTGTCAACAGAGAAGGGGGAGGGGTCAACAGTCTATATTTGTACCCTGACCTATTAAGGACAAAACTCGACAAGTTGTAGATTCGATTTGAGAACTTACAATAAATATGTGCACTTGTATCTTAATATTTGCACTGAGACCTGACTTGAGACAACAAATCTCAAAACAAATCTTTTTCAACGACTCTTTTTAGTGTCCGATACGAACCGAAAAGTCTGTCCAACGTCTGAGTAGCCGAACTCCCCACCGCCCTTCTTGCAGCTGTGCTCTGGGATCGTGACTCCTCTCTTCTGACTCGAGTTGTCAACAGAGAAGGGGGAGGGGTCAACAGTCTTCTATCTATAATCTTCATGAACATTCACAGGCATGTAGTACAAGCAATTCTGATCAGAGATCTGCCACTCATGGGTGTCTAGTCCATTCCTAGGCCGAGCAGTGACAAATGTAATTATTTCCACCTGAAAAAAACTATAAGGGGTATGTATGGCGGGTTTTTTTTTCAGACCAAATTTATTTCTATCTATAATCTTTATGAACATTCACAGGCATGTAGTACAAGCAATTCTGATCAGAGATCTGCCACCCAGGGGTGTCTAGTCCAGTCCTAGGCCGAGCAGTGACAAATGTAATTATTTCCACCTGAAAAAAAACATAAGGGGTATGGAAACGTTATACTCAAAAAGAATAAAGAGCTTGTCTCTTGTTTTCTTCAGATGGATAGCCTAAATAGATATTTCAAATCTTTACAGGCGTGACAAACAGAGAAACGGTCCCAGGGTAGAGAGAGTCGGATTAAACACACTTTATATACACTTTTAGTCACGGATATTTGACTCCGGCCTACTTCTTTTGAAAGTCCGGTGAAAGCCGGGAACAATGACGCGCAGAAACATGAGTAGCTGCTCAATGTAGCAAGTGGTATGTCTGCGGGTTGGAGCCCCCGCCCACCTCGATGTTCATGCAGGCAGGCAGACAGACAGACAGACAGACAGACAGACAGACAGACAGACAGACAGACAGACAGACAGACAGATAGATAGATCATAACACATCGATATTATACTGCTGCAGCAGAAGCAGCATCCCCAGGCCAGATCAGGAAAAACTCTGACTTGCAATTCAACCACACTGTCTTTTATACTTCATAACAGCTCAAAACATATTGGTTAGTGTCGTGAATTAATTATATTAAGCCCTAATTAGACCCAACCCTTTGTTCTAATTAAGATGTTATTACACATGTCTTTGAATAAAAGAGTTTAAGCTGAAACGAGAAAGTTTTGATGCAAACAGAACAAACAAGAATGTGCAGAATGATCAGCAGAATAGTGGCATCTGCACTAAGGATTAAAAGGCTCAGATAGGAATGTACTAGAGATTAAGCAGAAGGTTTCTTATCTAAGCAGATGGTTTCTTATCTAAAGAATGTCTAAAACGAGAGGAATATGTTGTTGCACCCTCTATGAATGATCAATCAAATTGACACAAGCGGTTAAGTGCTATTCAATCAAGTCTTATCTACTGAAGGCGGGGTTTGTTTGACAACCTGGTGCACATGACGTACAAGGGAGTCTTGTCGTTTTTTTAAAAATTGGACTGGTTCAAGGACGAAGTTAATGGTGTATTTAAACTGTGAATCAGCTCACCCACCACCAGGGGGAAGCACTTACAATACAGTTTTAAAACACCATTAGAATTACACGGGAACTCTTACCACTAGGGGGAAGCACTTGCAATGTATATGTTAATACACCATTAGAATCGTGCCAACTTAGGGGTGTGTTTTAAAAAATGGGTTGTGGTCAAGCTAGAAGGGCGGGGATAGCCCGAAGAAAGTATATAAGGAGCGACATCAGTCAGTTTGAGTGTGTGTCTTCTCGAGAGCCCACCGGTCTTGTTGCCTGTACTGCTGAACAAGCAATAAAGCCTGTTGCATCGGACTCTGAGTGTTTCCAGTGCCTCATTGATTTGACTACAACTACAGAACAAAGAACTTTGAAGACGTCTGACCACGTCATTAGCCATCACACTATCCATTCGGCCACAGCTGACCTGGAAAATGTGTGCAGTCTTTTTCTTTTGATGTTCTGGGACCACTGCCTCTTGTGGTAGCATCATAGAACTGCAGGTCAACAACGCCAACAGCGAAAGAGGAAGGGAGCGACAAAAAGGATTCCCTCTTCTCAAAAATACTGCAACACGAAGTAGATGAAATGGTGGAATAAGTAGGGTATCTTTTTTGGATTTGAGATTATTTTAAAAGCAGGGGATGCGCTCCACACATGGAACACAAACTGGGATGTAAATGTATTTGTTGGTGACTGTTGGCGTTGGTTGGATGGCATTTTAAACTCTAACTTTTCAGAATGTTTTTTTTTTTTTCATTAACCTTTTTAATAAACATTGTAAAACCTGCGAGAGGTACTGTAGAGAGTGTGTTCATTTGTGTTCCTGCCTCAGTATCCAACCCTGGACTGACCCCACCTCAGTATCCAACCCTGGACTGACCCCACCTCAGTATCCAACCCTGGACTGACCCCCCCTCAGTATCCAACCCTGGACTGACCCCCCCCCCAGTATCCAACCCTGGACTGACCCCACCTCAGTATCCAACCCTGGACTGACCCCACCTCAGTATCCAACCCTGGACTGACCCCCCCTCAGTATCCAACCCTGGACTGACCCCCCCTCAGTATCCAACCCTGGACTGACCCCCCCTCAGTATCCAACCCTGGACTGACCCCCCCTCAGTATCCAACCCTGGACTGACCCCCTCCTCAGTATCCAACCCTGGACTGACCCCTCCTCAGTATCCAACCCTGGACTGACCCCTCCTCAGTATCCAACCCTGGACTGACCCCCCCTCAGTATCCAACCCTGGACTGACCCCCCCTCAGTGTCTCTGCATGCCTCTTCCATTGCTCCCAGGGAGAGTCATGCAGGTTTCTGGTTAGTGTTCATAGACCTTCCAACGCCAAGCTGAAAATAATTCCTCAATGGGACTGAGGAATGGGGAGTAAGGGGGTAACGGTGTATCCACCTGTGAAGTTATGTATGGTGGTTGGTGAACCAGTCCCAGACCAGAGCAGCCCGGTGGAAACTAACATTATCCCACATGACAACAAACCTGGGCTTCTCTGCTCCATCCTGGACAACTGCATAATATAGAGCACCAGATATCTCATGGTGAGTGGAGTGCACTTCTATAGCATAGAGCGCTTTACAATATATTCTCTCATTCACTCACCAAAGGTGGCCAGCTGGTATTAGCCTGCTCTTTGGGATAAATAAGCATCTTGCTCAAGAACATTTCAACGAAGCAGAGCAGATAGCTGGAATTGAACTGGAGGCTCCCAGACGGCTACTCTACCTCCTGAGCTGCTGTCGCCCCCTCAGAACGTGATCATGTGTGCAGTGCTGGATGGACCTAGGGTGGCATGGTGATGGAGAACTCCTTGCAGATGTAGGAACCTCTTGAAAATGTTTTCAGCCCTCAAAGGCCATATCTAGGTTTTTGCAGGGTGATAATAAATCTAGTAATTATATTCCGTAAACCAAGGCATGTTTAAATGATTTTATTGTGAGCTCACAAGGTATGTCGATCTCCAGAGCAGGGATATCAGAGTACAAATGTGTGGTCAGAAAACAATGAGTCTCATACTTCAGCCAAAATGACCTCATTTTAAGACCTCCTCCTAATCTCTCTGGGCTAGTGGAAAGGGCTCTCCCCCTCCCCCAATTTAACATTCTTGAATCTCACAGACCTGCTCCCACACACCACAAAACACTGATTCTTCTTCCAGGAACACAAGGTGATATTTCCCCCATCTGGGCCCTGACGCCTGGTTTTAGATAGATTAAATCCAGCTTCATCAATGAAAATGAACTCATGACACAGTGCAGCTGCGCCAAATACCACCAATAGGCCGTTCACACCTCTCATACTGAAATGAATGGAAAGCACAAGAACAAGAGCCCTGGATCAGGTCCAAATCCAGCCAGCTTGCTAATAACACCACCAGCTTACATTAGCTAGCCAACATCAGATAGAAATCTAACCAGGCAGATATGAATAGGCTACTGCAGGATCTTGACTAGTCTAACGTTAGAAGACCATAAACGCAAATGAAAACGGATCATGGATCCTTTTACCCGCCCCAAGTCCTCATTGTACCATACTTTGGAAAATAAGTACCCTAACACACCCTATAGAACATGTAATCTATGGGCTGCAGGTATTGAGTCTGAGAGAAATAATAATAGGCACAAATCCTTATTAAATCCATTTTAATTCATTGCTTTTATCTCTAGCAAGATTGATTATGCTCTCCTAAAGCTATAATCAAAGTTTTGATGACTGATGCTCAATTTAGGGACCCAAATGAGATTGAGTCCACCCAAGAAAAAACAAAACAAATAATTCCCTTTATTTGACTAACCAATCATAGTCTACATACAAGTTATTATACCAATATTAGGTCATTTTATTTTCAGATCAATCAACCATTCAGTTCCGAGTCCGGGTCCAGAACCAGGGCTACAGCCAACAGCAGGGGGAGGCGGACTGGACTGGGAAGGTGTTTGCATAGTCCTTGAACTCTGCTCCCTTTCTTTCTCCTCCAGATCCAGGTACCTAAGAAGACAGTTTCAATTGCTGGTGATTTAGACCGTTGGCACTTATAGTTCCAATGAGGAGGCCTTCAGCTTTTCAATAGCGCTGAAGTTGGAGAGCAGACACATTCACACTTGGGAACCATCTAGTCTACGTATTGTCTGGTTGAAGTGGTCATCAGTAGTCTTGTGTTCACACCTCTCATATTCAAATGAATGGAAAGAAGTAGCCCTGGTCCAGATCCAGGACTAAAGAACAAGAAGAGACTGTACCTTTTTATCTTTGGAAAACAAGGAGGAACATGGTCAGCACTGGACATTCAATATAAGACCTCACATAAATGAAGAGGTCACGCATAATGCATGTCAGAATAATAATGTCATAGTAATGTCAGAACTGGTCACTACCATTACTGTACTATATGCTATGGTTGGGTTATGTGTTCTTAACAATGTCCAGTAGGTGGCAACAGAGGTTCACCTAAGCACTACTACTTGTTACAGTAATCACCTAGGTAGATATAGCAGTGCAGTGTTAGTTAGTCAGTGATGGCCATGCCCTGTAATGCACTTTCCCAAAGTATATCAGTAAACGTCAGTAAATGGTTACGCCGCTGCCCGACCCTGATTATGTAATATAGTACAAGATATTACAATTACATATCCAGAAGAGGGGGTCAGGTATTTTCCGGTCTCAGGAGGCGGGCTCTAGACCGGATCTGAACAGTGAATCGCGTCATTGTTCCCGGCTTTCACCGATTGGTTAAGAGCATTGAAAAGACTAGCAGTCACGACTAAAAGTGTGTAAGGGTAATTTGTCTCTCTCTCTACCTTGGAAACTTTTCGCAGTTGAACATTGTTTGTCACGCCTGTAAAGATTCCCCATTGCAAATATTTTTTTTATCCATCTGAAGAAAACAAGAGACGAGCTCTTTATTCTTTTTGAGTAAAGAAACGTTTCCATCACAACCTACTCACTAGCCTTTCACTGTAGGCTACGACAATCCTCAATTCGGTAAGTTGTATGTTGTTTTTTATTTTTGAAAGATTAGAGCGCAGCCGTTTGGGGCTTCGGTTCAGGAAGTGAACTTCCAATGTCCAAGGGAGGGTTAGACGACTGTTTTTGAATTTGAGTCTAGGAGAAGGTTACTGTTCTTTTTAATTTGAGTCCAGGGGAGGGTCATACAGCTACACATTTGAATCGAAAACAGAATAGTTTATTAATCTTTTCGGATTTCAGCAAGCTGTTTAGTATGACCATGCTGAGAGGGAAGCGCGTGGAGCTAACATGCCGACATGCGGTCAGTTTTCAGGTCATTTCGCTGTTGCTGGTCGTTGCTGCGTGCGTTCACTTCTTTATTTCGCTGGTGACATTAAGTGGAGATCATGGCCGTATAACGTAATTCATGAGCAAAACTAGAGGCCACAACCTGTGCTGACTCGAAAACGGAACGCGTTATTTTCTAATTAACACCTTATTAAAATGATTATTATCGATTTGGTGGATATACTTCTGTCAGGGGGAGGTTCACGCATTTTTATTCCCGAGCACTTTAAAGTGCTCTAGTGAATTTGGATTTGGACACGATTGATCAGATAGCTGGTTGGTTTGGTTCCACGATTGAAACTCTTCAATCAGTATCCCTGCACACCACACTGATCACTATACATATACACACTGTACATACAAACTTTAAAGTTACCATTTAAATTAATTTAAATACATTTGTAAATATTACACTTATTAATTCGATTCAACCGTAACATTTCTGTGACCTTTTGGGATGTTTGCTTTGGCATTGTAAATGTATGTTTCCCATGCCATTAAAGCCCTTTGAATTGAAGTAAAATATAGAAGACATACAGACAGTTATCCATTCATACTTACTTGGATGGATGGATGGATGGATGGATGGATGGATAGATGGGGATTTGTGTTAGTGAAAATGGGCTTTACTGAGATGGGAAGCACAGGGTGTAAACTTACCAGTCTCAATATGCTCTCCTGTGAAATGTATCGTAATCCCAATATTTTTACTTGTTTGGCATGGCTTGGACATAAGCATTCCCCTGGTGCTTGTTTTGTTCCCGCGGAGGACTATGTGCAAATCATGCCAGACACCTACAAATATTCGGATTGTGATACATTTCACAAGAGAGCATAATGAGACTGGTAAGATTACACCCTGTGCTTCCTGCGCTTTCCTGTCTCAGAAAAGCACAATTATCATAGTTTTCCAACTTATTTACAGGTGGCCCATTGACTTCCATTGTAGCCCAGTGAGAGCTTGCAGAAAAACTGCAGCTAGCCCAATACTGAAACGATCAATTAAATTATGGTCTCTGTGTTTCAGGTTCATGGTAGACGGACAACAAATGGGACTAAATGTCCTAAGTAGTACACTACCCCTGTAGCCGAACCGTTAAGACATTAGCAAAACTTGTGAAAAGGAAATCAATTACAGCCTCGTAGCATCTCAATCCATTACTTGTCAGTCCAACTATGACATGGATTTACTGAGAAAAGAGAAGAGACAGTAAAAGAGAAAGTACCAGAGGGACAAAACAACCCCAGAGAGGGACGCACAAGCAGACAGAACTAAACAGCCAGCAGAGCTACACAGATAGATACAGACGCACAAGCAACCAGAGATAAAGAAGCTCTTAGGAAGCATACGTCTAGGCAGAAACAGATGGAGAGAGATGCACACGCAACCAGAGATGAGCATAATGTTGAACAGCATGTCACTAGAGAGACAGAAACAGCAGGATCCAGAGATGGTAAGGGACTGTGATAGAACTAACAGAAGGAAGTTCATAGAGAAGCAACTAGAAATTAATCCAGAGGCCTATAAACAATCAGATGCAAATAAAAAGGCTATGTTAAGGGAAAGACTTCATGAACAATTAAACAGGACAACAATAGGCAGGCTTTTTAGAGATCGTGTCAGGGACGCTCCCATCTTTGCACGTGTAAACTGTAGAATAATTAGGCGTTACAATCAGGTGAAGAAATATGAACACATGCTCATTTCTCAGAATTCTAGAATCTATTCTGCTGCTCTCACTTAAAATAAACCATCACTCCAGTCTTGAAAGTTTCCCTCCCTCCCTCCCTCCCTCCCTCCATAGTCAGTCCCTACATCTCACCCACTTGGTTTTCTCCCTCCCTCTCCTTCTTCATTCCTCCCGTCTCTCCCTCCCTCACCTGTTTGTTTTTATGAAACCACCTCCACTCTCCCCCAGGTATGTGAACTGTGCCCATACTGAGGAAGAGCAGAACCTGGTAGCGTTTCAGTACCGTGGAGGGATCCTGTTTCGCTGCTGCTGGCTGTTGTGGAGGAGCTGCTGGTCTGGTACGGACAGGAGTACAGATACAAGAGCATCTCCTTCAACTACTTCTGGGACAAAAAGAGCACCGCTAGAGGTATCTGTCCTCAACTTTTCTTCCCTGTCTTCTCCTCCATCTCTCTCTCATCCACCTCTTTCCTTCAAGCTGAAAGAACCAGAGGTCTGCTGGTCATAATAGTAACCGCTGTCCAAGTAGCTCTCCTCTACTGGCCTTCCCTCTGTCCTCTCCTCTGTCTTTTTCCCATGGTGCCAGCCAGCAGCCAAGACGTCTTCATACAACGTGAAATTCAGGACACTCATGGATGCAACGATACAGAGGGCGCTGTGTCATGAACTGCAATGGTGCCTGTGCAAATCGCTGTTGTGCGGCACGCAAATTGCCAATATTAGGCAGGCACGCTTGCTCTGAACAAAATGGAAAGCTGTTAGTTGCCATGGAACATGGCTAGTTATCTAAGGTAGCTATTGACGTGGGCTTCAACGTATTCATGCTTGTTTTCTCTCCTTTCTCCTCTTTTCTTTTTCTCACTCCTCTCTCCTCTGTCGCTCTCCTTCACTCGAGCTCAGCCAGAGGAACCTCTTACATATCTTTCTCTCTCCTGTCCTCAATCTGAAGTTGTGGTGTCGTCATGTTTCGCCCCCCACTAGTTACATACGTATAAACACTCTATACAGTATTTGCACTTGTAATACAGGTGTGAGAATCCTTTTTAATGTTTGTCTCTTTCTCTTTCACTCTCCAAGGAGTGATGTCAGACTTGTCCCAGACTCAGGTGTTCTCCTGCTCTGTGTGCCCATTCACCCACACTTCCCAGATCTACCTCAACAAGCACCTCAAGAGGAGCCATGACAACCTCTACGTCTCTCTCTCTCGTCTCTCGAGCAGAGAGATCAGACCAGAGATTCTCTCCTCCTCCTCCTCTCAATCACTCCCTATCACCACCTCCAACACCCCCCTCACCCGAGCTCCCACCCAGAGACGGAGAGACACAGACAAGCCAAGACTGTACCACTGTGACCAGTGTGGGAAGAACTTCACTACGTCAGGAGAGTTAAAGACACACCAGCGTTTTCATAGAGGAGAGAAGCCATACCACTGTGACCAGTGTGGGAAGAACTTCACTAGGTCAGGCCATTTAAAGACACACCAGCGTGTTCATACAGGAGAGAAGCCATACCACTGTGACCAGTGTGGAAAGAACTTCATTCAGTCAACAAACTTAAAGACACACCAGCGTGTTCATACAGGAGAGAAGCCATACCCCTGTGTCCTGTGTGGAAAGAACTTCACTACGTCAGGAGATTTAAAGACACACCAGCGTGTTCATACAGGAGAGAAGCCATACCACTGTGACCAGTGTGGGAAGAACTTCACTAGGTCAGGCCATTTAAAGACACACCAGCGTGTTCATACAGGAGAGAAGCCATACCACTGTGACCAGTGTGGAAAGAACTTCACTACGTCAGGAGATTTAAAGACACACCAGCGTGTTCATACAGGAGAGAAGCCATACCACTGTGACCAGTGTGGAAAGAACTTCACTACGTCAGGATATTTTAAGACACACCAGCGTGTTCATACAGGAGGGAAGCCATACCACTGTGACCAGTGCGGAAAGAACTTCACTAGGTCAGAACATTTAAAGATACACCAGCGTGTTCATACAGGAGAGAAGCCATACCACTGTGACCAGTGTGGGAAGAACTTCACTACGTCAGGAGAGTTAAAGACACACCAGCGTGTTCATACAGGAGAGAAGCCATACCACTGTGACCAGTGTGGGAAGAACTTCACTATGTCAGGAGAGTTAAAGACACACCAGCGTTTTCATACAGGAGAGAAGCCATACCACTGTGACCAGTGTGGGAAGAACTTCACTACGTCAGGAGAGTTGAAGACACACCAGCGTGTTCATACAGGAGAGAAGCCATACCACTGTGACCAGTGTGGGAAGAACTTCACTCAGTTAATACACTTAAAGACACACCAGCGTGTTCATACAGGAGAGAAGCCATACCACTGTGACCAGTGTGGGAAGAACTTCACTACGTCAGGAGATTTAAAGACACACCAGCGTGTTCATACAGGAGAGAAGCCATACCACTGTGACCAGTGTGGAAAGAACTTCACTAGGTCAGAACATTTAAAGATACACCAGCGTGTTCATACAGGAGAGAAGCCATACCACTGTGACCAGTGTGGGAAGAACTTCACTACGTCAGGAGAGTTAAAGACACACCAGTGTGTTCATACAGGAGAGAAGTCATAGTCATAGCCTTAGGACTGGATTACACTACTGAGTTTTTCTGGAGGCAGATCGATACGTTCGGGGCCACGTTTTGGTGCTTGAAATCCGGAGATGCGTTCTAGTGTAATAGATAGATCCGGAGGCCTTTGAGAAAAAAAAACTATAGGAATAGGGTTACATTGTAACGCTGTGTTCACTTCAGCTTATAACATTCAAACAGATGATTTACGAGTTTGTGCTACATAGTATCTTATTGTATACTGTTGACTTTTGTTGTCTTTTATTTATTATTGTCCTTATTCAGCTCTGTTGTGTTTTGATTTTAATAAAAGACAAATACCACACAGTCCAGTGTCCCTTTGTTCTGATGTATTCCAAATGAATCTCCAACACGGGATTTGAGCGACAATCAAAAGGGCATATAGTCTAGTGCTCAGCTGACCTATCTGTATGGCTGTCTGGCCCAAATCAAAGCATCTGAGCTTATGGTTCGGGGGCGTTCCACCCCCCTTCTTCCCCGATCGTACTGGTCTGTTCCCTCATGTGACTTCTGGCCTTGTGAGGTCAAGATAACCTACGCCGTCTCAGCGACCAGGCCTCTATCTCTAACCACAACAATTGCTGTTGTCCACAGAATGTACCAACCATGGAATGTCATCTTTATCTCATAAGTCTATGGAAGCGAGACAGTTTCTTACAGAAACTCCGGCTGACAGCCACACTCAGGGGCTAATCATCATAATTAGAAATAGCTAACAGGATCAGATTAAACCAATACATTTCTCTGAAAATACAGCTATTTTTCCTCAATACTATAGTTAATCAGACAATCGGATAATTTCGTAGGAGGAATTTCACTGTATTCCATGTTTACAGGTTCCCCCAAATAAGTAGACACTGCAAATCATAACCCTACACAAGAATAGACACCTCAAATAATAATAGTATCTCGTTGAAAGAAAAGTAACTAGCAAAAAGTACAATTTTTATTGAGCTATAGCTATATAAGATATATATTGAGATATGCCGCTATACGTGTTGGTAGACTCCCCAGCTCAGTCTTTTGTGTTCCCGACCACATATCACCTTGATCACACCTGTCTGAACTTCCCAGCACTCCTGCCCTTTTCTTTTCAATAATATCTCTATTCAATACTCAAATTCAGTCCAAATGTTACGATATATTGTCCTTACAATCAGTTAGTTTTAAGTCCTTCATCCATTCCCTCACGATATCTCCCGTATTATGATGAGACTTGATAATAATTAATAACTATCAGGGTATGTGAATGTTTTCACGAATATGCCAACTGTCTGTCCCGCATGGTGTCGTTCTAAAACATCACCATCAAGATGAATAAGCCTACTATTTTAAACCGCACCACAGATATGGGCAAACATGATTTAGGGTACCTAATAGGCCAGTAAAAAGCCACAGTGAGCCTTCTGATGCTGCCTCGCTTATGTCGACACCACAGGTGGGCAGTATACAACGGTGTACAGTACGCTTTAAAGAGTGAGATCTTTACATTATTTGAGCACATGCTGAACTTGCGACACAGCATGTTCCCTTGAGCATACAGCTTCTGACGCTGCCTAAAGATGTCCTTGTCATCAGACAGGTCATTGGAGATGATATGACCCAGATATGTGATGTCACTACATTCACTGAGCACAGAGCCAGACAGATAGAAGTCAGGAAAGGTTGAGTGTCTGTCTTCTCTACTCCTGACAATCATGATCTTACTTTTCTTAGCGTTATATTTAAGCAATAAACCACGAGAGGCCATGTGTTATAGTGATTTTATAACAGCTAGGGGGCGTTGTTAGGCACGACGCGAAGCGGAGTGCCTAAAACGCCCCTAGCTGTTATAAAATCACTATAACACACGGCTTCTCGTGGTTTATTGCTTTTATACAACGGTTACTACAGGTATTAGTGTAAAATAAACACACAGCAATGTAAAATATTAACAAACGAAGCCTCATTCCCTCAATTCCGCCGAGCAAAATAGTTCCCCTAACAAAAGGGTTGCCAAGCAACAACAACAACTACAATGCAATATATTCAGAATAAACCAGCCTACTGTATGCCAAAGAAAAAAACCTTTATATACTAAACAGTTAACACAAGCAAAACCTGACACATGTAACTGGGTAGGCTAGAAGCCACCATAACTAACTGGCTGTGTTACCATGGTGATGTCGGCTACACTCCTCTCAACCGTCGCTCAGCTCAAAAACGTTCAATAAAACCGTATCTAACTTTAACCTTATACACATTCATACCTTCTTACTGTAGCCACAAAATGAACCCAATGAGTCCAGGAGCCAAAATGAAACAAAATAAATACTTAATAATGGTGTGAGTAACCATTCCCTCAACTGGGATACAGTACAATGGCCAGTAGCTGCCGTTACGTGAGGGAAGCCAGCTAGGCTATCTGGCTAGTTAGCTACGAAGCTAAAGAAGCTAGCGATCTTTTCCCTTGAACAAACTAATGATTATGCTCGACTTAATGACCCAGAACTCTGTAGTTCACAAGCTAAATACATACATTCACGGTTCCTACTTAGTTCTGACATGCTTGGTGACTTTACATACCTGTTTTATACAGAAGGAAGAATAAGACAGGAGACGTTAGATGATCGTTTTAACAGGCTGTCAGTCGTCTGAGGAAACAGCCTCGCGCCTCACTCTAAAAGGGTCTGTGCACCAGCTTCACTACTTCCTGAAAGTCACTTGGCAACTTTATTTCCTGTCCAATATGATTGGATTAAGTGATTAATCAGGTGTGCGCTGGGTCTTCCGCACACCTGATTAATCACTTAAGCCAATCATATAGGACAGGAAATAAAGTTGCCAAGTGACTCTCAGGAAGTAGTGGAGCTGGTGCACAGAGCCTATAGGGAACCATAGCGCTCTCTGGTGGCGCAGGGTACAAACTACAGCATTCATTAAAAACAACCCCAAATAAATATGGCTCTTCAAGAACAACTAATCAAACACATTAAACCCTAAATTGTGACCACACAATTGTGAGTGTCACATAAGGATTCTATTGAGCCTGTTGGTCAGCGCTGTTTGCAGCTAATGTCAGTCAGCTGTTACTCCTAGTAAAACAAAACCTTGGCTTCGATAATCTGAAGGAGTTAGTTCTAATTTCCACTGGGAAATGTAATTTAGAAGTGTAGAAATGAGAGATGGTTTTGTAGACACAATCTATTGAAATGTAAACATTCTAGCCTGCTGCTCAGCGCTGTTTCCAGCTAATGTAAACAGTCAGCTGTTACTCCCGCTGTGAAAACAGCCTCGGTCTCTCCTCAGATTTAGGTGCCAAAAAATAAAACCTTGGAGGTGTAGGTCTATCTGGGGGGGGTGTAGGCCTGTTTGAGGGGGGGGGTGTAGGCCTGTTTGAGGGGGGGTGTAGGTCTATCTGGGGGGGGTGTAGGTCTATCTGGGGGGGGTGTAGGCCTGTTTGAGGGGGGGGGTGTAGGTCTATCTGAGGGGGGTGTAGGACTATCTGAGGGGGGGGGGGTGTAGGACTATCTGAGGGGGGGGGGGGTAGGTCTATCTGAGGGGGGGGTGTAGGTCTATCTGAGGGGGGGGTGTAGGCCTATCTGGGGGGGGGGTGTAGGTCTATCTGGGGGGGGGGGTGTAGGTCTATCTGGGGGGGGGGGTGTAGGTCTATCGGGGGGGGGGGTGTAGGTCTATCTGGGGGGGGGGGGTGTAGGTCTATCTGGGGGGGGTGTAGGTCTATCTGAGGGGGGGGTGTAGGTCTATCTGAGGGGGGTGTAGGTCTATCTGAGGGGGGGTGTAGGTCTATCTGAGGGGGGGGGTGTAGGTCTATCTGAGGGGGAGGTGTAGGTCTATCTGGTGTGTGTGTATATGGGGGGGGGGGGTGTAGGTCTATCTGGTGTGTGTGTGTGTGTATGGGGGGGTGTAGGTCTATCTGGTGTGTGTGTGTAGGGGGGGGTGTAGGTCTATCTGGTGTGTGTATATGGGGGGGGAGGTGTAGGTCTATCTGGTGTGTGTGTATGGGGGGGTGTAGGTCTATCTGGTGTGTGTGTGTGTGTAGGGGGGGGTGTAGGTCTATCTGGTGTGTGTGTGTAGGGAGGGGGTGTAGGTCTATCTGGTGTGTGTGTGTGTAGGGAGGGGGTGTAGGTCTATCTGGTGTGTGTGTAGGGGGGTGTAGGTCTATCTGGTGTGTGTGTAGGGGGGTGTAGGTCTATCTGGTGTGTGTGTGTAGGGAGGGGGTGTAGGTCTATCTGGTGTGTGTGTGTGTGTGTAGGGGGGGGTGTAGGTCTATCTGGTGTGTGTGTGTAGGGAGGGGGTGTAGGTCTATCTGGTGTGTGTGTGTGTGTGTATGGGGGGGTGTAGGTCTATCTGGTGTGTGTGTATGGGGGGGTGTAGGTCTATCTGGTGTGTGTGTGTAGGGGGGGTGTAGGTCTATCTGGTGTGTGTGTGTGTGTATGGGGGGGTGTAGGTCTATCTGGTGTGTGTGTATGGGGGGGTGTAGGTCTATCTGGTGTGTGTGTGTATGGGGGGGGGGGGTGTAGGCCTATCTGGTGTGTGTGTATGGGGGGGGTGTACTGTAGGTCTATCTGGTGTGTGTGTATGGGGGGGTGTAGGTCTATCTGGTGTGTGTGTGTAGGGGGGGTGTAGGTCTATCTGGTGTGTGTGTGTAGGGGGGGGGGGGTGTAGGTCTATCTGGTGTGTGTGTATGGGGGGGGGGGGGGGGGTGTAAGCCTATGCGATGGGAGCCAAGGAACAAGAAGAAAAAGAACCATTAATGACTGATCAGCTGGCTTCCGTGCTCAGTTCGGTCGAGGTGGTTTTTGTCAGTGAGGAGACAAGTGGTGGGGAGTGGGTTTTCCTTCACTTCCTGCTTGTCCCTTTTCACCCCAGAGGAGCCCTTTTGAGTCTAAATATAGCGATATATTGGAAAATATAATGTAATATATCAAATAATACATTTCCATGTATAAGAAACTAGTGGCTATATTTTCCAATATACTGCAATATATGAAAAGTGGCAATTCCTTATGTATTATTCAATATATTATGTATGTATCATATATTATTCTGTATATTTCCTCCATATATTTTACATACTATAATATATTGACAGTTAATATATGGGGGAATTTTCTTTGCATAAGGGAGATGTGTAGGAAACACGACCTGATGACCAGAGGTACGTACTGTAGCTAAAGGTTTATTGTTGTAATCTGTATGTGTGTGTGTGTGTGTGTGTGTGTGAAA
>NC_140257.1:15537782-15560282 GCF_949987555.1 Borostomias antarcticus
GTCCTATAGTGAGGTGGGTGCTATAGTGAGGTAGGTCCTATAGTGAGGTAGGTCCTAGTGAGGTAGGTCCTATAGTGAGGTAGGTCCTATAGTGAGGTAGGTCCTATAGTGAGGGAGGTCCTATAGTGAGGTAGGTGCTATAGTGAGGTGGGTGCTATAGTGAGGTAGGTGCTATAGTGAGGTAGGTGCTATAGTGAGCTAGGTATTATATAGAGGTATGTCCTTTAGTTAACCAACATCAGTCACCTCCACTCATAATCCTTCATCTTTCAAGCAGAGGATAAAAGACTGTTTTCCTTCTATTCAGCTTGTCCCAACAAGAATCACACGCTTTGTGCTTTCTGGGCATGTCATAAAGCCGCGTGTGTGTGTGTGTGTGTGTGTGTGTGTGTGTGTGTGTGTGGCTGAATGAATGACACATGTCCTTTGGCTGCGAGAGAATTTTTACAAAATCTCAAAATCTGGACGCACCAACACACAGGCTCCCATAGCGCGCGTGTTTATCTACGTCCTCCGTGCGCGGATGACCGTGAATAGGCCCTGTTTTTGTTTCCATGGCAGCCGGGGAGAGAGGGGGGCCTCGCGGAGAGCGGGTCGTGGAACCGGCACGGAGACCCCGGACCACAGAGAGCGCGGCGGTGCCGAGCGGTGCTGAACGGCTGCTCCGGGAGGGGGTGGGGGGCCGAGGGCCCCGGGGCGCGCTCCCTGGGTGGTCCGCCCGGTGAATGTTTATGATCTAAACCAACCTAATCCAACTGGCTTGTTTAAGGGAATTGAGAATGATTTACAAGAGCAGCTGCAGCCAGAAGTAGGAAATCAGACGGGATCGCGGCAGAGATTCAAGTCTCTGTGGCAGGCGGCTCTCTTGTTTGGGGGCTTTCTCTAACTCGGACTCTATGTGCTCTTATTACGGCTCTCAAACGCTCCTTCACATGCAGGCCTCCGTTCCACAAATCGGTCAGGGTTTTGATTATGAAAATCCAAGTGGATTAGCATTTGGTTTTGACCTCTGTTCTGTGCCCCATATTTTATTGTCCCCATTGGTTCCCCCCAGAAGAAAGAAAGACAAACCATATTGGTGGTTGGCCCTAAATGGTAGAAGATCACTTATACACAGCTTTTCAAGCTACACGTGCCACCATAGCAAACTGTAGACCCCAGTCATGGGGGAGGTCCAGTCAATCTTGGGGACTTTAGGATTGCCAGGCCGATTGGTTGCCAGGTTTGAAAAGCATATCAAAAATCAATTGCTTGTAGATATTTTCAAATCAAATTGTATAGTGTATAGCTACATAAAGACATGTTATTTTACAGTTGTAACCTTTTTTTAGACTTAACATGTTTGAGAAACAGATTATTGGACTTGTATTTATTCTGAAATGATAATAATAATTTAGAAAAAGAAAAAGCCCACTTGCATTTCCAGCGAGTGTCAGTCAGTCATCAGCGACACCAACCGCAGCCCTAAGCTCCTCCCCCTCCTTTGCGGCCCAGGGATGTGGAATGTCACGCTCATGCCAAGATGAGCTGATGCGGTTAAAAAGCAGAGGGATAGTCTTGCAGAGTGTGAGCAGAATGGACTGGCTTTTATTTTGAAACTATATATGCTGTCATTCTTGGACAGGTCTCCCTTGTAAAAGAGATCTTTGATCTCAATGGGACAAACCTGGTTCAATAACGGTAAAAAAAATAAAATAATATATATATTATAACCAAGAACCTTATTTAAAACAGGAGAGATGCCACCTGCATGTTGACAACACCTTGCAAAGGAGGCGGATGACGACCACAGACTATAAAGAGCTATGTGTAGTTGAGGCATGTCATCTGAAGCTTGAAATTAACCAGATCTCAATCAAGACTTCTAGAAATTAATTTAAAAATGTCCGCATTTTCAATAGAGGCCGGGCAAGATAGTCCCAAACTGAGGCACTGTAAGGGACTTCTCAGATTCAGAGGGTAAAATTAAAAAGGCAAGGCAAGGCAAGTTTATTTATATAGCACATTTCAGCCACAGGGGAATTCAAGGTGCTTTACATGAGACATTAAAAGCATTAAAACACAAAAGCAAGACATTATAGACATTTAAAACAAAAGGCAGGACAAATTAAAAGCATTAAAACAAAAAGCAAGTCATTATAGACATTTAAAACAAAAAGCAGGACAAATAGAATACAGGAATAAAAGTTACAGTGCAGTATACTGATAAACATAACTCCTCTTAGAAAGCAGTGGCAAAAAAAAAAGCAGGTCTTCTATGTAATGGGCAGACATTTCAGGCTGGTTATAATGATGTCACCACTCATAAGATTATGTTTATGTATATTTGTTTCCTTGTATATATTTGGTGTATTATATACTTAAATGTGATTACATCCGTGTCCATTTGTGCTCGTTTTTACAGTTTCTGGCACATGGCCAACTTTGCCTCCTCCATCTCGGACAGATGATGATCTGGGTGGTCTTATGGACTCACTGTTTCTCACGTCTGCAAACATTCCTAGGTCCAGGAGGAAGTGTCAAGGTGACCAGAGCACTTTGGTATGCTTCCCTTCCCGGCCTCTGTCACTGAACTTTTATTAAGTTACAGAATTAAGCCGCGCACAAAGAACCACAGCAAAGCAGCTGTACCAGAGCTAGGGAACGAGAACACACAACTGAGTCTGTTTACTCTCTCTCTCTCTCCCTCTCTCTCCTCCCCTCCCCCCCCCCCCCCCCCCCCCTCCTCTCTCCCTCCCTCAACACCCCCCCCCCCCCTCCGACCCCCAGTGAACTGCAGAAGCCTGTCCCGTTATTCCTCTGGGTCCTCTGAAGGCAGCTACACTACCAATGAAGCTCATCTCCTGTCCAGAGAAAACAAAGACGGGCCACGTTCCCAGAGTTCAACATGCTGTTCCATCGCAGCTCTGTGAGTTGGGGTTTGAGCCCGGGCCCGGCCCGCTGGGGGAGCTGGGTGGCTGCTGAGCTGCGAGGAGGAATGGGCGGGGCCTGGAAATTACTGGTGTGGATCCGTAGGACACACACACACACACACACACACACACACACACGGACACACGCAGACACATGGACGCAAGCGCGCGAATGGACGCTCGGCACACACAGAATGAGTTTTCCAAGCATTGCTCGCATCATCTACAGTGCGTTAACGTGGGCAGGTAGAACGGGTGTGCGCGTGTGCAGTTAGGGGGTAATAAAAAGTCACTTTAGGTTTAGATGTTATAAAACTACCAGACTACTTTTGCGTGCTGTGCCTGAGACCAGCCTGCTCCGGGCACACACACACACACACACACGCACACACACACACACGCGCGCACGCACACACACACACACACACACACACACACCATGTACTAAAGACCCATATATACTCTTCCTATCTCACATTCTCCACACACACATACACACACACACACATGCACGCACACATGTGCGCACGAACGCACACACACACACACACACACACAAACATACCACACACACCATGTACTAAAGACCCATATATACTCTTCCTATCTCACATTCTCCACACACACACACACACACACACACACACACACACACACACACACACACACACACACACACACACGCCTAAAGATATACACACACTTCCCAAACACACACTCACTATATCCTTATAAAAGGACTGTACTGTAATTGCTGACAGTTTGGAAACTGGAGTTCTGTATTCCACATAGGAACCATTCCATACACTTTGTTTCCTCACGGACACATTTCAGCGAGGGAACGCAAATGTCATCAGTCTGTGCCGCTATGAGCATGCATCAAAACTGTATTACGACCAAGTTATTTCATGAAGGCCTTTCAAAACCATATTAAATTGCATGTTAACACAGCATAACAAGCCTGTCATTTCCCCTTTTTGATCCTTGGTGAAGCTGCGGTACCGTGTGGATACTATTCCCGAGATAACGCGAGAGCAGTGCATGCGTCCTGCAGCGTCGTTGTCAGATTGAGTGACACATATTCAGCATAACCACGATCTGCTGTGAATATCGTTAACAAGTGAGTAAAAGTCATGGTTTTTATGTATTGTAGCTTGCTGAGAATCAGTAACATATGCTTGTCGGGGTGCCAATTGCTGCGGGTACTTAATTTTTTTAATTTTATTTAACCTTTATTTATACAGGTAGAATAGAACACGTTGAGTTCAGAGGACTCATTTTCAAGTGTGACCTGTTCACAATCATTCAGCACTCGTTACACTAAGTTACAAACAACAGGACAGAATTACAATAAAACATACAGGACTATGTGTAACAATAGTTACAATTAATGAATTGCCAATGGGAAAATGACCATCTGTAATACACAGTTATGGCCGGGAGTGTTTAACTCAAAGTTGATCAATTTTGTCGACCGATTGTAATTGTTAGAATAGCCTTAACTTAAAAGTGTGCCTGTCTCCCGTGCGTCTGTCTGTCTGTGTGACTGTGTGCATGTGTCTGTGTGACTGTGTGCATGTGTCTGTGTGACTGTGTGCATGTGTCTGTGTGACTGTGTGCATGTGTCTGTGTGACTGTGTGCATGTGTCTGTGTGACTGTGTGCATGTGTCTGTGCCCGGCAGGTGAGCGCGATGGAGCTCCAGGCCGTGTTGATGGCAGCGGGCGGCGGGTCCCGTATGATGGACCTCACCTACAACACCCCCAAACCCCTGCTGCCCGTGGGCAACAAGCCGCTCATCTGGTACCCCCTCAACCTGCTGGAGAGGGTGGGCTTCGAAGGTGGGTCTGTGTTCTGTCTGTGTAGGCGATCTCTGTCTGTCTGTCTGTCTGTCTGCCTGCCTGCCTGCCTGCCTGCCTGTCTGTCTGTCTGTCTGTCTGTCTGCCTGCCTGTCTGTCTGTCTGTCTGTCTGTCTGTCTGTCTGCCTGCCTGTCTGTCTGTCTGTGTCTGCCTGTCTGTCTGTCTGCCTGCCTGCCTGTCTGTCTGTCTGTCTGTCTGTCTGTCTGTCTGTGTCTGTCTGTCTGTCTGTCTGTCTGTCTGTCTGTCTGTCTGTCTGCCTGCCTGCCTGTCTGCCTGTCTGTCTGTCTGTCTGTCTGTCTGTGTCTGTTTGTCTGCCTGTCTGCCTGCCTGCCTGCCTGCCTGCCTGCCTGCCTGTCTGTCTGTGTCTGTTTGTCTGCCTGTCTGCCTGCCTGCCTGCCTGCCTGCCTGCCTGTCTGTCTGTCTGTCTGTCTGTCTGTCTGTCTGCCTGTCTGCGATCTATGTCTGTTTGTGATCTGTATCTGTCTGTCTATCTGCCCTCTCATCTTATCCCATCACCTTCAATGCATCGCAGTACGACAGACCCAAACATTGCCTGCTGACGTGTATTATTTTATACAGGAGGCACATGTGCTCTGCTAAGTTGAAGAAGTCAGACAACAGCTTACGAGCAGCGCAGTGAAACGTTTGCTTTTGGCAGAACAGTGATGCTGGCTGGGGAGGCAGGAGTAGCCGTTGTGCCTGCAGCAACATGATGCTAAAATCACAAAACCCATGGACAGCGTGGCAGGCCCCTCGGCCTTCTGGGTAGGCTTGTCGCATTCAGCCTCTGACCTCGGACACGATTGGCCCGTTGCGCTGTTGTGTGGTAGTCTTAGTATTGTGTGGTATTGTGTGGTAGTCTTAGTACTTTATACGATTACCAGCAATGACACAAAATAATGGCCCTGTGGTATGCATGACTACTCTGTTACATTCCCTCGTAAACTAGGTTGTTTTGGGGAGGTCGCTGTGTGGATAGGGTTTACATCCATCAAAGGTGGAGAGAATGATGGGCTGAGGTGTTGAGTCCCATCCCCATACTGTGGAAGTCATGCTGTTGCCCAATGATAAGTCGTCGACCTAATAGGCTATAAATGCTAGATACAGGGGATTGTTTTAATATTACTATAGCATATCCTAATGCTTTCAGGCCTAGTCCTCCCGACCTAGTCATGGTTGACACGGCCATCCGCTGGGGGCAAGCTGTTCTTAGCCATCTGTGGTCAGGTGAGCATAGCAGGGCCCTTATTTCCAGTATGAGTGGACCAGCTCCAGCAGGTGTTGTTGGTACGCAGGGTAGACTTGTATGAGGGTTGAATACTTTACTAAATCCCGTACGGTCAATGGAAATGGGTTGGCCTAAACAATGACAGCTTTTATGCCAACTCGTGCCGACTTTGCCAACAAATTAAAGGGGCGACGTCTCGCCTTTTTAAGTTCATATTATTCGGATTAAATTCTTATATCATCTGTGTAGGCCTTTTTAAAATCACCATCAGTGTAACCGTTTCCCTGCATTCCCTACAAAGTTCAAAGGCCAAACGGTCACTGGACTGGTTTGCCCTGGCTACACTGATGGTGATTTTTAAAAGGCCCACATAGAGAATATAAGCATTTGATCTAAATAATATGAATTTAGACAGGCGTGACTTTAATAATAATAATAATAACTTTTGAATCAAAGAAGAGTGAACAAAATATAGGCTTGATAGCGTGCGGCAGCCATAACTGGCAATCAGTAGATACTTCTCCTATTATGACATGGCACTGGCCTTCACGGAAGGGGTGAGTACAAGTGGACCATTGACTTATGTCTGGATGTCCCATAGCTCCAGCCCTGGCTATAATGGTCAAATAATAGCATAGGAAACTAGGCTAAGCCTATAGCTGTGTTTTCATGTTGTCTCTAGGCTCTCCCTCTCTCTCTCTCCCTCTCTCTCTCTCTCTCTCCCTCTCTCCCTCCATGTGTGGCAGTAGCGAGCGGCCAACTGTCTCGGCCCTGCAATTAGCTTTTACAAGGCTAAACACGGTTACAGTTAGTACAGTAATTACCCTGGAAGAAACACTTAGGCAGCCCAGCGTAATTAACAGTTGAGCCTCCCCTGCCATGTTTTTATCAGAAGAAACGGTCTCCTACTTCATTTTCTAGCTCACTGGTCTAGTTTCCATGTCAGTGTGTGTTCTAAACGGACTACCGATAGTATTGTGTATTAGACTGACCACACGTCTCGTGGGTTCTGTGAGGTTCAACAGTCCCTGGACAGTGGATGATAAAACGTCCATCATACTGACCAGACCTGAGTGAGTTATTACTTGCAAAGTACTGTCCAGTTTCTGGAGTGCTTTCGAGGGGGTTGAGCCAGGAGCCAAGAAACAAAACATCTGCAAAACTGTCAAAACATTCAAAAACAATCACATCTCCAACGCTGAAGTTTATTTGGTCGGTGTGTATTTGATCCGGGTCCTGATCCCAGTCTGTTCCCTCCCTCCCGTAGAGGTGATTGTCATCACGACCAAGGAGGTCCAGAAGATGATCGGCTCAGACCCCAACATGAAGCTGGATGTGAAGATGAAGCTGGACATGGTGTACATCCAGGAGGACGCAGACATGGGCACGGCCGACGCCCTGAGACACATCCAGCCCAAGATCAAGGTGGGTGGCTGGCGGGCCGCTAAATTGTAAATGGACTGAACTTATAGCGCTTTTCCACCTTAGCGGCACTCAAAGCGCTTTACAATGGCCTCTCATTCACCCATTCACACACACATTCACACACCAATGGCGGTAGCTGCCATGCAAGGTGCTAACCTGCTCATCGGGAGCAATTTGGGGTTAGGTGTCTCGCTCAAGGACACTTCGACATGTGGACAGTCGGAGCTGGGATTCGAACCGCTGACCCTTCGATCATTGAACAACCCGCTCTACGAACTGAGCTAGGGCGGGGCGTCGGTAAGTAAGGAGGTGCGCCTCGTTCCCGTTTAACAGTTTCAAGAGTCAGAGATGGAACCACACACTTACAAGTCATAGAATAAACGCACACGCCGTAGCTCCTCGGACCCTGATCGTTGTCCGGACAATTCTTCACTTTCAGAGCCTGTGCTTTTGCGAACCAGGTGCAGGTTGTGTGTGTTTGGATGTGCTGACTCCTGACAAAAGAGGCACGTTCACCCCCCCAAATAAAAGGCTGAATACACTAAGCCGACAGAAGGCTCTTCTTTTGAATTTTTCGTTCCGGGCATGTGCGAGAATAAATACCATTCCAGCCCAGAAGAGGCCTCAGTGAACACGAGACATCATTTAGATCGGAAACCGGAATCGCACTGGATAGCAGGTAAACAAAACAACAGTGAAGGTTGGATAGCAGGTAAACAAAACAACAGTGAAGGTTGGATAGCAGGTAAACAAAACAACAGTGAAGGTTGGATAGCAGGTAAACAAAACAACAGTGAAGGTTGGATAGCAGGTAAACAAATAAAAAATAAAATAGGCCTGCTAAAACAAACAATATTAATAAACACTATCAATACAAGCAAGAAAAATGCATTCTACATACAGTCAGGTTCATTGTGTCTCTTTTGGAGGGGGGGGTCTGTGTCTCTTTTAGGGGGGGGGGGGTCTGTGTCTCTTTTGGAGGGGGGGGGGGCGTCTGTATCTCTGCGGAGCCCCAGATCCTGTGAGCCGCCGGGCCGCCAGTGATGCGTGTGTTCCTGGCCGGGCTCCAGCCCAAGACTAGGGGCCTCACTTCACCTGCTGAAAACCCCTGCATCTCTACGGCCCCACATCCACCTCCCCACCCCCCCGAAACACAGCCTGCAGCGTATACACGCACATACACACACACGTGCGCACACACACACACACACACCTGGGGGACACGGTGTGTGAGGGGAGAGCACGGGTCGGCGGGTGGGATGAGGGAGGCAGATGGATGGCCGGTTGATCCGTCGTCTTCGGGTCGTTTTTGGTTTGTCAAAACAAGGTGATGGGATGGCACGCCGCCACTGCCTCGTATCCATGGAGACGCGTAGGAATAACACGTAGCTGCTGTCTGCTTAAAAACGCCTGTCGTCATTTTGCTGATGATTTGTTTCTCCCTCAGTTGAAAGCTGGGTCTCCCCGTTACAACCCCTGAACCCCTCCCAGCTCTGGAGCTAATCAATTCATTCTAATGTTTAATGTTTAAATGTTTAATTCTAAACATTCATTCTAAACAGTTCATCATATCTAATGGTATGTCCAAATACATAGAAGTGTGAATGTTCTTTTCGACATTCTGAAAACTTGCCATTTTGGAGGTATTAGGATTTGACCCCACGGCGGCGAAATATTAAAATAGGCGAAATATTAAAATAGGCTACAGGTACATTTGTTGGAAGTGGTTAAGTTTTGGTTGAGTCTGTTCAGAGTTCACATGCAACTCGTCGTGGCTTCCTATACCTGTACTAGCAGCAGTCTGGGGGGGGGGGGGGCGGCAGAGAGAGAGATGGAGGGAGAGAGAGAGAAAGGGAGAGAGGGGCAGAGAGAGAGAGAGAGAGAGAGAGAGAGGGGCAGAGAGAGAGAGAGGGGCAGAGAGAAAGAGGACCAGCTCCAGCATGCTCCTGTACAGTGTTTTTCTTCTCTAATCTCCCATAGTGGAAGCCTAGATTAAAAGCATTGAGTTGCACACACGCACACACACACACACACACACAAACAAACACACACACACACACACATAGGCGGGGTGATGAGAGATGAGAACTGGCAACGGAGCAGCCAATTCTCACATAGAAGGATTATACACACGCACACACACACACACACACACACATACACACACACACACGGGGCTGTAGAATGGGAGGGGTTGTGTAGTCATTCTGATGAGTCCTATTCTACAGTGATCTGAGTCTATTGAAAGATAAATGCCGAGCGTTAATCCACACACAGACGCTGATTGCGATCTTGGCAGCAGCGCTCGCTCACTAAGACATGGGTGGATCTCCCTCTTAAAGATGCCCTATTGAAGAGAGCACGTTAGGCAAGAAGGTGCGTTCCTCCTGACAGACTGTCAAGTATCCCAGTAAGCCACGTGGACCGGGAACGGCTCTCGGAACAACGAACGGTCGTCGGACAGGGATGGAAAGAGCGCACGTTGACCTCCGCCTCAACTACCGAGAGGACGATCGCGCAGGAACCGTTTGAGACGTTGAGTTATCGAGCGTCGATCAAGCGTTAAGTCTCGTCGACAGATACCTCTCTGCTGGCTCGGCCGGTATGCACACACTGCTGCAGTGAGGTGTTGGACACAGGAGACATGGTTGAGTGAGACCCCCCCCCCCCTGTCCCCCTCCTCCCCTTCCCACCGCCTCGTCGTCTAGGCTACACCCCGCTCCAGGGCGACCTGACTCGCAGGCTGTACTCCCCGTACACACGGCCTACGATCCCGACTCCATCGTCAAGTTCGCTGCTGACACAGCTGTGTTGAAGGTTCCCAGCCACCCGGACAACAGCCTCTTCTCTCTGCCCCGGTCAGAACCAGAACCAACTCAGAACCAACTCATAGCCCTTTTCCACCAAAGGAACTCTGGTTTGTGAACCGGTTCGTTTCAAAATTCCTGGAACCTTGGTTCTGTCCAGAGAACGGGCCCGCGTTTCCACCAGTTTTGAGCCGAACCATTGTACGTCAACCCACGCCCATGATGTCGTCACGGTTCGCACTGAAAAACCTACTATTTTGTGGTGCCGGTTCGGAACCAGCTTTCAGGTTCTCGAACTCATTTCGTTTTGGTCGAAATGCTCAGAACCATTCAAAATTAGGTTCGCCAACCGGCACCGAACCGGTTCCCTCTTGGTGGAAAAGGCCTATCAGAGAGGCTCAGGAGGAGAAGGATCTTCTTCCCTGGATGAAGAGACGACCTGTTGAACTCTTGGCTAAACTCAGTAACTACACTCAGCACAACTGCACTTTATATTTATACTTTGTAGAATAAACATATCTACATTCTGTAAATAAACGTGAATATACTTGGGGTATCTACAATATACATACCTATACTGTCTTTTGTCAGGCTCACACTACAGGATTTTTGGGCCGATTCACTCCTCATCGGTACCGTTGTTCGGCCCAGATGATCTTGTAATGTGAGGGGTTTACAGATCCAATCTTAAACCTCCCAATCAGCTCGCAGACCCATCGGGGCTGATAATATCAAACTCGTTTGATATTTAGATGATTACATCACTACTTTACAAGCGAGGCAGGGGTTCGTTGCTCCCTCGGGCACGATAACATCCTGTAGTGTGTGATGAGACGTTATTTTCAAATCTTGTAACGTGCGCTTGTTTGAGATTCCAGAGAACATCTGTTAAGATGATCTGTTAAGATAATCCTCATGTTTGTGATGCAACCCGATTTCAAAATCGGTTATAATTTTAAAAATCATGTAGTGTTAGTCCGGCATAACATCCGTGCTTATCTGTTTAACTCCCCCACAGCTCATATTCTGCACTGTCAGCATCCTGTTCCACTCACATGTATATATTTGTTTTATATTTTTATATATATAAACCAAAATATAACCTATATATAAATATAACCGAAACCAAAATATAAAACAAATACATATATATATATATATTCAAATAAAGTTTTGAAATTAAATACAACTTTGAATTTGAATGATTGGTTACAGATTTGATTTTTTATCAATTTATGTTATAGTGAGGACATCCAAAAACCTCATACCCAGTAGGAGAGCATGTAATAATAACATGTTATAACAAGTAACAGTAACATGGTATAACATGTAATACGTATTTGGAACGTATGTGTTTCCATTGTGGACCTCAAGAGTCACAGAGTGAGTCAGAAAAGTCGATCCTTTTCACACTCTTATCGATGTAACTATTATTTTAGTGCCGTATTACAATACGCTTTGATTTTGTCCTGGAGGCGTTTCTCTCGGGAGTACGAGGGCTGACAGAACAGGCCTGCTTCCCGCTTCCTGACAAGAAAGCCCAAACTAAACTGCAGATTGAGATCAGTTGTCGCTGGAATGCTTCACTACTCTTGTAAATATCAAGTTGACAGTCATCAGCAGCTTCATCAGCAGCTTACGGCTGCATCTGGAGGTGTCCTACTATGCTGATCTCAGCTCTCCGTGTGTTTGTGTGTGTGTGTGTGTGTGTGTGTGTGTCCTCCGCTCCCAGGGTGGTCTCTCTCACCTGGCGGGGAGCAGCCGCGTGTGTGTGTGTGTGTGGGGGGGGGGGGTTGCAGGCGGATCCACTGTGTGGGTGGCCCTGACCTAAGCAGCAGAGATCAGGGCTGCTGAAAGGGCCTGCTCCTGGTCACATGATCACCCAGCTGACACCATTCCACCGTCACACACACACACACACACACACACACACGCTGCCGCCCCAGCCCAGACAGCCCGGCGGAAGGCGACAGTCTCCCCCGGTGGTTCAACAATGAAACGTCTCCCCGCCTGTCTCCCGCCACTTGTGGTCGGTGTGTCTGCAAATATCCGCTGCTCGCTGTGAATGTGGAGCCATTAGGGGCCCAGCAGCGCGTCACCCTGGCGTTGGGGCCGGGGCTAATGGCCCCTGGATTATCCCGCCCGTTGACAGCATATATCAGGGCCCAGCCAGATGGACACGCCGGTGCTCTATTAGCTAATCGCTACAAACGGCAGTTAAGATGAGGATGATGAATGCTCCTTCTATTTTGGAACCTTGAAAGGGAACCCCGGCAGTAATTGGGGGGGAGGGGGGTCGGTGTGGGGGGGGGGGGGGGGGCAAGCATAGCTACAGTACGAACAATTCAGTGACGGCTGAATATTTGATTGAGAATTGAAACGTAAAACCAACACGCCTATGTCTGCGCTAGCGTTTAAAATCTGTCTCTCAAGGTTAGGGACTGGCTTTGGGTTAGGCAGACCGGTAGATGGTTCCAGAGAGAGGGAGAGAGGGAGAGAGAGCAGCGTGAGAGTGGGAGGGAGAGTGGGAGGGAGAGTGGGAGGGAGAGAGAGGGAGAGAGAGCAGCGTGAGAGAGAGGGAGAGAGAGCAGCGTGAGAGAGAGAGAGGGAGGGAGAGGGAGGGCGAGAGAGAGGGAGAGAGAGCAGCGTGAGAGATAGGGAGAGAGAGAGAGACAGAGAAAGAGAGAGCAGCGTGAGAGAGAAGGAGAGAGAGGGGAGAGAGGGAGAGAGAGAGAGAAAGCAGCGTGAGAGTGGGAGGGAGAGAGAGAGAGGGAGAGAGAGCAGCGTGAGAGAGGGAGAGAGAGGGAGGGAGAGAGAGAGAGGGCGAGAGAGAGGGAGGGAGAGAGAGCATTGTGAGAGATAGGGAGAGAGAGAGAGCAGCGTGAGAGATAGGGAGAGAGAGAGAGACAGAGAAAGAGAGAGCAGCGTGAGAGAGAAGGAGAGAGAGAGAGAGGGGAGAGAGAGAGCAGCGTGAGAGAGAGGGAGCAGGGAGAAAGAGAGAGAGAGCAGCGTGAGGGAGCAGGGAGAGGGGCTCGGCGGGGTCGAAGGGGCCTCCTGTCCCCCTGTCCTCCTGTCCTCCTGTCCCCCTGTCCTCCTGTCCTCTTGTCCCCGGTCTCTGTGTTTATCTGTTGACCATGTGTGCTGCCTGCGTGTGCCGGGCGGAACGTCACGGCTCAGTGGCCACGACAAACAGGCAGACTGGCCTGTCAAGCAGGCAGTCAGTCAGGCAGTCAGTCTGTCAAACAGACTGGAAGTCAGGCGAGCTAGTCCGGGCTGGGGTCTCCCCTTCCCTCCCCTCCTCCCCTCTCCCTTTCCTCTCTCCTCTCCTCTCCCATTCCCTCCTTCTCTTCTCTTCTCCTCTCTCCTACTCCCCTCCCCTCCTCTCCTCTCTCCAGGCCTCCCAAATGAGCTGTGCAGCCTTTATAGAGCCAGGCAGGCACGCTTTAACAGGGGCCCCCTCTCCTCTCCTCTCTTCTCCCTCTCCTCTCTTCTCCCTCTCCTCTCTTCTCCCTCTCCCTCTCCTCCTCTCCCTCTCTTCTCTTCTCCCCACTTCTCCCTCTCCCCTCCTCTCCTCCTCTCCCTCTCTTCTCCCTCTCCTCTCTTCTCCCTCTCCCTCTCTTCTCTTCTCCCCTCTTCTCCCTCTCCCCTTCTCTCCTCTCCTCTCCCCCTCCTCTCTTCTCCCTCTTCTCTCTTCTCTCTTCTCTCTTCTCCCTCTCCTCTCCTCTCCTCTCCTCTCCTCTCCTCTCCTCTCCTCTCCTCTCCTCTCCTCTCCCTCTCCCTCTCCCCTCCTCTCTTCTCCCCTCCTCTCTTCTCCCTCTTCTCTCTTCTCTCTTCTCCCTCTTCTCTCTTCTCCCTCTCCTCTCCTCTCCTCTCCTCTCCTCTCCTCTCCTCTCCTCTCCTCTCCTCTCCTCTCCTCTCCTCTCCTCTCCTCTCCTCTCTTCTCCCCTCCTCTCCTCTCCTCTCTCCTCTCCTCTCCTCTCCTCTCCTCTCCTCTCCTCTCCTCTCCTCTCCTCTCCTCTCCTCTCCTCTCTTCTCCCCTCCTCTCCTCAGCCTTAGTCTCTAGTGTTTATTGATCCGCGGGCCCAGGGGCAGCAGGCCAGGCACAGGGGCAGGCGCAGCAGATGGGGAGCAGACAGCTCAAACAGTAACAATAGCAAACGGGCCCCGGTACCAGAACCAGCCCCCCTCCTCCCTCCTCCCTCCGCGTGCCTCCCAGGCAGAGGGCCCGTCGGCCCGGCTAGACATGCAGCCATGCTCTGTGTTTAACAGCCAGGTTCTTCTCCTCCTCTGTATACACTCTCTCCATTCCGTGTCTCTCTCTCCATCCCTCTGTTGCCTCCCTCTCTCTCCACACGCTACCCCTCCACCCCCCCCTCATCTCTCTCTCTCTCTCCATCTCTCTCTCCACCCCCCCCACTCTCTTTCTCTCCGCCTCTCTCTCTCTCTCCAACCCTCTCTCTCTCTCTCTCTCTCCCTCCCTTCCTTCTCTCTCTCCCTCCCTGTCTCCCCTGTCTCTCCACCCCCATGTCTCTCCATCTCCTCTCTCTCCAACCCTCGCTCTCTCTCTCTCTCTCTCCCTCTCCTCCTTCTCTCTCTCCCTCCCTGTCTCCCCTGTCTCTCCACCCCCATGTCTCTCTCCATCTCCTCTCTCTCTCCCTCTCCGCTCCTCCACCCCCCCGTCTCTCTCTCTCTCTCTCTCTACTCCCTCTTCTTCTCTCCCGGTGTGTTGTGACTGTCGTTAGGATCAACACCACCTGGCTCTTCCTGCGCCGAGGAGCTTTTTCATCGCGTGTTCACGCCGACTCTCACACCGGCGTCGGCCAGACCGCTGTCACAGCTGCTCAGAGCGCCTGGGTTCTGCTTCGAAACTTAGCGTGGAAAGAGTGTGCGTGTGTGTGTGTGTGTGTGCGTGCGTGCGTGTGGTATATTCTGGCTGGGTGCGGCCGTGGGATAGCTGAACGCCTGTTTGGATTCATCTGAAGGGTGTTTTCATGTTAGGATAAATAGGTAACGGTCACAGATGTAGAAGGAAAGCGGGCGTCCGAGCGGACAGCTTTACCGCCAATGTTAGACAGGGACAGCTTTGCCGCCAGTGTTAGACAGGGACAGCTTTTGTTCACCTATTGAAATCAGCTGTTTGTGAGTTTAGTTACCAAAGCAGAGCTTCTAACTACTGTGGTATCCCCTCCGGTCAATTATCTTCCTTTGAGCGTTTGAAAAGACATACGTTATGGTTCCATCTTTAAAATCACTCAATCATTTAATCGACAGATCAGTTAATCGTTGTTGTTCTGTTGCTTTTTAATTTTAATTTTAACTGTATTGCCTGATGATGTGATTGTATATAAGTAGAGGGTGTGTCGGAAATGTTTACATGCGTGGTGCAGTCTTTAAACTGTGTTGAAATGTTTACATGTGTGGTGCAGTCTTTAAACTGTGTTGAAATGTTTACATGTGTGGTGCAGTCTTTAAACTGTGTTGAAATGTTTACATGTGTGGTGCAGTCTTTAAACTGTGTTGACATGTTTACATGTGTGGTGCAGTCTTTAAACTGTGTTGAAATGTTTACATGCGTGGTGCAGACTTTAAACTGTGTTGAAATGTTTACATGCGTGGTGCAGTCTTTAAACTGTGTTGAAATGTTTACATGTGTGGTGCAGTCTTTAAACTGTGTTGAAATGTTTACATGTGTGGTGCAGTCTTTAAACTGTGTTGAAATGTTTACATGTGTGGTGCAGTCTTTAAACTGTGTTGAAATGTTTACATGTGTGGTGCAGTCTTTAAACTGTGTTGAAATGTTTACATGCGTGGTGCAGACTTTAAACTGTGTTGAAATGTTTACATGTGTGGTGCAGTCTTTAAACTGTTGAAATGTTTACATGTGTGGTGCAGTCTTTAAACTGTGTTGAAATGTTTACATGCGTGGTGCAGTCTTAAACTGTGTTGAAATGTTTACATGTGTGGTGCAGTCTTTAAACTGTGTTGAAATGTTTACATGTGTGGTGCAGTCTTTAAACTGTGTTGACATGTTTGGATCTGTGACATTCCTTTTTAGCACAGTGGTTGAATGTGACACATGCCAGTTATCTTTAGGTAAAATCAAAGTATAAAATATGTCCATCAATGTTGTTATTCCGTCATTTTAAGTACTATAAAACTCCTTTTTATATGCCCAACTGTCCCCCTCTCCAAGCTCACCTCGTTTTGTGGGCGTGTCAAAGAGGACGTGTCAGTCAGAAATGATTGACAGGCCGCGGCCCCAACCTCCACACATTTGTTGTTCGTAACCATAGTTACCTCGACACCAGGAAGTGTACAGGCGTTTTTACAAAGTCGTTAATATAAGAAACGTGAGATGTCACACTACCTTTTAACCCCCGAACATTATAAAGATACACGCTACCTCACAGGCCATATCCTCGAATTTGTGTTATTTGGGAAAAAGTACGATAAAAAACATAACGATGGTGAGACACCAACTAGCCACGCTAGCCTGGAGGCGGGGCCTGTTAGACTGAGGTTAGGGCTGTATCCCTCAGCCAGCTACGAACAGCATAACGTTTACACTCCTAAAAACATTTGTTAAAATACAATTAGTAAATAAAAAATTTGAGGAGAAATTACTTAATACTAGTGAAATCATCTGTCCATGCAGCAAGATAATTTTACTTGATAAGAGATCTTAAAATAAGTTGGTTCGAGTCTAGAAATAAAATAGAAACTAGTAAATTACTTTTAAAACCAGATAATTCATCTCATATTTCCAAATCTAAGATTTTAAATCTTGGCAAGTGCAGAACAATTTGCAGTGTAGCTAGTCAGTGAAATAACCCTCAACCCTCCTGTGACTCCTCCCACAGACGGACGTCCTGGTGGTGAGCTGTGACCTCATAACGGACGCGGCGCTGCACCAGGTGGTGGATCTGTTCCGGGCCCACAGCGCCACCCTGGCCATGCTGATGAGCAAGGCCCACGAGTTCACCGAGACCGTGCCCGGACAGAAGGGGAAGAAGAAAGCAGGTACCGTCCGTACTCGCCGCGGTCAAAACGTCACAGCGTACGGGTCACATGGACGGGTCAAGGTGACGCGGTCAGGGGAGGATCTCCAGGGGTTTTTGTTCTCTAGGCGTAGTCGTACTCTGGGAGACTGGTCCTCACTGTCCACACTGTCCTCACTGTAGTCTGGGAGACTGGTCCACACTGTCCTCACTGTAGTCTGGGAGACTGGTCCACTCTGTCCTCACTGTCCTCACTGTAGTCTTGGAGACTGTTCCACACAGTCCTCACTGTAGTCTGGGAGACTGGTCCACACTGTCCTCACTGTAGTCTGGGAGACTGGTCCACACTGTCCTCACTGTAGTCTGGGAGACTGGTCCACTCTGTCCTCACTGTAGTCTTGGAGACTGGTCCACACTGTCCTCACTGTAGTCTGGGAGACTGGTCCACAATGTCCTCACTGTAGTCTGGGAGACTGGTCCACACTGTCCTCACTGTAGTCTGGGAGACTGGTCCATACTGTAAAATGGAATATAACCTCATTGTACCTCCGGGAAGGGAAACCTGTCTTGATCACTCACTGTTACATGAAAACAGTCCTCTGAATGCAAGAAATCATAAACCTTCGGCACGGTGACCATTTAGATTTTTGTGAGAATTTAATTGTTTCGTCTTTTTGGGTCTTTCAGAGGGGGGGGGTCCTGTTGTGGGGGGGGGCAGCAATGGTACAGGGAACACTGATCAAGTGTTATTGAGCTCCTCTGTAAAAAACAAACAAACATGTCTTTGTACACGGCTATGTGGCTCTTGCTTAAGTAGTACTGTAGTACCCATTGGAGCGCTCACTAATTGGCTCACTAATTGGCCATTTAGTCGGCCCTAATTACCTAATTTAAAAATCGGTCCTCGTCACTGTTCTCTTGGGCCCGCTGCCGGTACCCGTGCCAAATACGAACGCTGTCAGGTTGACGGTGTGCGAGGAAAATGGAAACAGACAGATACAGACAGAGGTTTGCTCATTCATGTGTTAGATTGTGATTTGGTCTCGGGTCGACACCGGGACATAAAAAAAGACGGTAGAATTCATGGGCTGAGAACGGGGTAACAGTAGAGGAGTCTGCATTTACCAGAGAAGCCCATGTGTGGTCTGACAATCGACCTATACCCCCCCCACCCCTCCCCAGGTGAGCAGAGGGACTTTGTGGGCGTGGACGACACGGGGAAGAGGCTGCTCTTCATGGCCAATGAGGCAGACCTGGAGGAGGGGCTAGCCATCAGGAAGTCCATCATGAGGAAGTGAGTATGTGAGTGTGAGTGAGTATGTGAAGCTCTATGTGAATGAGTATGTGAAGCTCTATGTGAGTGAGTATGTGAAGCTCTATGTGAATGAGTATGTGAAGCTCTATGTGAGTGAGTATGTGAAGCTCTATGTGAGTGAGTATGTGAAGCTCTATGTGAGTGAGTATGTGAAGCTCTATGTGAGTGAGTATGTGAAGCTCTATCTGAGTGAGTATGTGAAGCTCTATGTGAGTGAGTATGTGAAGCTCTATGTGAGTGAGTATGTGAAGCTCTATGTGAGTGAGTATGTGAAGCTCTATGTGAGTGAGTATGTGAAGCTCTATGTGAGCTCTATGGCGCGCCTCGCTGGCAGGTCAGGCTGGTCCACGTGAGAGGAACCCCCGTCTGGCCGCTGAGGGGAACGAGGCGGCCCGGCTCCCCCCCGGCTCTGGACCCGTCTGACGGGCTAACCGCACACACAGCACCCCTTCAGAACCTGCCCCACTCTGGACTGGTCTGACGGGCTAACCGCACACACAGCACCCCCCCAGAACCTGCCCCACTCTGGACCCGTCTGAAAGGGGTTTTCTAACCGACCGGCCCTCATAAAACACCGTGGCCAAGTACTGAGGTTGGACTCAGTCCCCTTTCAGCTCAGTCATGTTTTAAAATGCAACATTTTGAGAAAAAAAAATAAAATAAATAAACTTATAAATTAATATCGACATTTGAAGTAATTTGCCTAACTTGAATGAACCATGCCAGTTAACACCAGGAGCTAGGCCAGGGATCTCCTCCTCCGATCTTCTATCCTCCCTCGTTCCCTACCTCCGCCTCCTCCTCCTCCACACCTCCTCCTCCTCACCTCTTTCTCCTCCTCCACACCTCCTCCTCCTCCTCCACACCTCCTCCTCCTCACCTCTTTCTCCTCCTCCACACCTTCTCCTCCACACCTCCTCTTCCTCCTCCACACCTCCTCCTCCTCCTCCTCCTCCTCCTCCTCCACACCTCTTTCTCCTCTTCCACACCTTCTCCTCCACACCTCCTCCTCCTCCACACCTCCTCCTCCTCCTCCTCCACACCTCCTCCTCCTCCTCCACACCTCTTTCTCCTCCTCCACACCTCCTCCTCCTCCACACCTCCGGCTCCAGATTAGAGGCAGTTGTGCTGGCCTCCCTCTCTTCTTTCTCTCTTTCTGTCTCTCTCCCTCTCTCCCTCTCTCTCTCTCTCTCTCTCTCTCTCTCTCTCTCTCCCTCCTCTTATATCCATATAGATTTGTTTTTTCAAGAGGCCTGTTCTGAGGTGGGCGTCAGTGTGTGTGAGCTCCATGAGGCGCCTGCCTGCACACACTTGTTGGTCTAAGCTCTCTAAGCCCCTGTGTCATCACCTCGGCGTGTCTCGGATCAGGTCGGGGTGGGTGAAGAAGTGGGCGTGGCCGAGAAAGGGTCTTGGATCCGGGCCCTGGGATCTTGGGTCTGAGCCCGTCTCCTGGCTTCAGGCTCTAGGTGCTGGTTCAAGGTACTTAGTTCTAGTCCTGAGTATGGTTCTGGGTTCTAAGGCTTTAGGTGCTGGTTCATGGTACTTAGTTCTAGTCCTGAGTGTGGTTCTGGGTGCTGGTTCAAGGTCCTTAGTTCTAGTCCTGAGTGTGGTTCTGGGTGCTGGTTCAAGGTCCTTAGTTCTAGCCCTGGGTATGGTCCTGGGGTCTAGCTGTGGGTCCTGGGTCCTGCTCCTCGTCTTGACCTCGACTTGTTCCTAGATCAGGGGCCCTGGGTCATGAGCCTCGGCCGTCGGCCCCGAGCCCTCGACCCGAAGCCTTTTTTCTGCTGAGTCCTAGGGTTGGTCCTGGGTTCTGGGGGCTGTGTGGGCCTTGTTGTCCTAGGGTTGGTCCTGGGTTCTGGGGGCTGTGTCCTAGGATTGGTCCTGGGTTCTGGGGGCTGTGTCCTAGGATTGGTCCTGGGTTCTGGGGGCTGTGTCCTAGGGTTGGTCCTGGGTTCTGGGGGCTGTGTCCTAGGGTTGGTCCTGGGTTCTGGGGGCTGTGTACTAGGATTGGTCCTGGGTTCTGGGGGCTGTGTCCTAGGATTGGTCCTGGGTTCTGGGGGCTGTGTCCTAGGGTTGGTCCTGGGTTCTGGGGGCTGTGTCCTAGGGTTGGTCCTGGGTTCTGGGGGCTGTGTACTAGGATTGGTCCTGGGTTCTGGGGGCTGTGTCCTAGGGTTGGTCCTGGGTTCTGGGGGCGGTGTCCTAGGGTTGGTCCTGGGTTCTTGTTGTGTGGGAGCGAGCGTTTTGGGAGCTCGTAAATACTTCAGGGAGCCAGAGCCACTGTAAATCCTGCCCAATAAGAAGGAGCCCATAGCAGCTGCCAGCACGCTTCCCTGCAAAAGGAAATCGGCCACACACACACACACTAACGTCTGTACGCACACACACACACACACACACTAACGTCTGTACGCACACACACACACGCTAACGTTTGTACGCGCGCACACACACGCATGTAGACCGTTAAACACACACACACAACGCTAGCGTGTAGACATATACACACATGTACTGTAGGTTCACACACACACACACACACACACTTCTAGGATGTCACACACTGTTTAAGCAGCACACTCAAACAGAGCTTACACTTTTAAGACTTTTATATAGGCCACCTCTGGCCATTTACACATTCATACATGACATATGCACATTTTATCCACACATAAATGCTCAAACATGTACATCATCAAAAAGATAACAGGTCCTAGGCATTTACACCCTCTTCCAACACGCGTCTTAGAGGCTTATATGCTAAATGAAATGTACATCACATACAGTACAACTAAATGTCGACTGTGCACTACTTTTTTTATTTTATTGTCTTATTTGCTATTTATGATGTTGTATTTTGTTGTTTATTGCCTGTAGTCAACTGTACAGCACTTCGGTCAGCCACAGTTGTAAATAAATAAAGTTTGACTTGACTAAGTGCGCCCTGCTGAGAGGCTGAGGGCGCGGGGAGTTTGTCGGTCTTGTGATTCTGCCAAGCTGGGTCGGCTCAACCCCAAGCTTTTTGTCATTTATTTCAACGCAGGAGTCAAAGGTCTCCGTTCCAAGGCCGTTCACCCCCCCCCCCACCCCCCCAGCTCTGTCGCTCACACACACACACTCACGCACTCACGCTGTCCTATTAACCCTGTTTTTCCACTTCGGCGTTGGGAAGTTTGAGCAGGGCGTTAGTGGTGTGAGTCCGGCCCAGCTCCGGCCCAGCTCCGCGCGCCGGGCTGTTTGTCTAAGCCGTCTCCCCGGTCTGCTGGGTCTTTCCTCGTCTGCTCCGGTATTTAGACAGACGGCGACAGCCTGACGTATGGAGGGGGGGACGCAGCCACACATGGCCTGGCTCGGCTCGGCTCGGCACACTAGCTGTCCTGGTCTTCGTCCTGGCCCTTGGTCCTAAGCTAACCCAGGGTAGTGTTGGACTAGGAGGCTCTTTGAATCGGGGAATCCTCCTACTTGTGGTCTCCTGACGTACTCTGCTGCTGTGTGGCGCGTCGGGGCGGGCGGGGCCCCCATGGCTCCCACGCCGTGGGCCCCCCCCCCCCCGGGCCGCTGTTCTCACCTCCCCTTGACCCCCCCCCCCCCCCCCCAACCGCCCCCCTCCCTGTGAGCGTATGGAGCCTTCAGGTAGCAGCGTGCGTCTCGTCTCCCCCGCGTCCCCCGAAACACGCTCCCACATTCCTCTCCCTGGACATCAGCGCCAAGCCGGGCGGTTGAGGAGGATGTAGGTTTGTAGAACCCCCCCCCCTCCCGCCCCGCCCGGTCAGGGGTGGGGGGGGATAAGAAGGCGGGGCTTACTGGGAAGATCGCCGGCAGCGGGGCTGGCTGTGGAAACTTGACTGGGGTCCGTCTCGTTGACAAAGAACAGCTCCCGGGGAGTCGTTAGCGCTGTCTCGGTGTCCTCACACACACACACACACACACACACACGCACGCCAGCCAGCGGGGTTGTG
>NC_140257.1:15567782-15570536 GCF_949987555.1 Borostomias antarcticus
CTAACAGAGCTATTGTGTCTTCAGGCCCCCAAGCTGTTTGATGAGCCAGCAGTCCATCCGTCTGCTGTCATCTCTGAGCTCTCTCAGGTGAGTAGACACGGACGGACAGTAGAAAACAATAGAACTTTTCATCTACTTCAGCCGCACTACGGCACCGTCGGACGCACACGTACCGTGAAAGCAACGAAGTGTGAGTTTAGGTATTCTATTTCTGTCCTTCCCTAACATTGTGCGTGTGTGTGTGTGTGTGTGTGTGTGTGTGTGTGTGTGTGTGTGTGTGTGTGTGTGTGTGCGTGTGCGCGTGTGTGTGTCAGGTGGGAGCGGACAGCATCCTCGGGGCGTTCTGCCAGGTGGCGGACAGGACGTCTATCAAGAGGTCCACGCTGGGGGCCTCCACCACCATCAAAGAGAAGGTCAAGGTCACCAACTCCATCATCATGCACGGGGTGACCATCGAGGAAGGGTGTGTACAGGACCGGACACACCGATAGGCTAGTACCAGACACACAGGCTAGTACCGGACACACCGATAGGCTAGTACCAGACACACAGGCTAGTACCGGACACACCGATAGGCTAGTACCGGACACACCGATAGGCTAGTACCAGACTCACAGGCTAGTACCGGACACACCGATAGGCTAGTACCGGACACACCGATAGGCTAGCTACATACAGTAGAGATTGATAAAGAGCAGATAGGCTAGCTATATAGAGATAGATTGATATAGAGCAGATAGGCTAGCTATATAGAGATAGATTGATATAGAGCAGATAGGCTAGCTATATAGAGATAGATTGATATAGAGCAGATAGGCTAGCTATATAGCGCAAATAGACTAGCTACATAGAGATTGATATAAACACCTCGAGATTTGTATAGAGCAGACAGGCTAGCTATATAGAGGTAGATTGATATAGAGCAGACAGGCTAGCTATATAGAGATAGATTTATATAGAGCAGACACGCTAGCTATATAGAGATAGATTGATATAGAGCAGACAGGCTAGCTATATAGAGATAGATTGATATAGAGCAGACAGGCTAGCTATATAGAGATAGATTGATATAGAGCAGACAGTCTAGCTATATAGAGATAGATTGATATAGAGTAGACTGGCTAGCTACATAGAGATGTTTATATAGTATTTGTATTGTTTAGGGATTAATCCGCATGTGTTGATAGAGCGATAATTATATCCACCTGGTCAAGTTAAAGAGGAAGAGTGTGTGTTATGAAGCTTAGCTCGCCCACTGGACGGACATGCGTACCTTCACATCACAGAGAGGCCTGTTGCAAAACATCAGCGTTAGCAGTTCCAGGTCTGGATAGCAAACTGAATTAGATTATATACTAATCTAGCCTACCGGACACGAATTCTGACTGTGTGCTCGCGTGCATGTACGTGCGCACGTGTGTGTGTGTGTGTGTGCGTGTGTGTGTGCGTGTGTGCGTGCGTGTGTGCGTGTGTGCGTGCGTGCGTGCGTGCCTCTGAGGGGGTGGGCAGCTGCATCTGTGTGTGTGTGTGTGTGTGTGTATGTGTGTGTGTGTGTGTGTGAGCACCGTGTTGACAGCGTCCATTGGGCTGCGGTCAACCAGAGCTTAGCTACGACGTTCTACATAAACACACAGGTGACGAACGCGCAGGGTCAAACACGGCCGGCGTAGCCACGCCCACAACGCCGCGGCTTCCTCCGTCCGTCTTCCGCAGTCGCGGGTCCGTCGTTCGCCCGTTCAGACCGGCAGGGAGAGGAGGTCCCGGGGGTGTAGTCCACACAAAGGAGGAACACTCGGGGGTGTTCATTTCGCCTTTAGCTTTTTTTAGTTTTTTTTTACTGGAATCAAATGTGTTTCTTGTGGGCGGGTTCGACCGGGCTGAGGGGTGATAATCTCTCATGAATGCGCCCCTTTGTGCGACCAGTTTAACTCGACGTTTTTTAATTAAAAGTATTTTCGCTCAAGCTGTTCGCGGTGAAAAGGACGCTCGGTGCCAGCGTGACACGGCCCGGCCGCGAGAGAGGGACCGCCGGGAGCCAGAACCCCCTCGCAACCGGACCGGCTCTGACCGGGAAAAACAACCCTCGGAGAAACAGCTTCTACCGGCTTCCAGAACCCTCCGGCCTCCTCTGAGAAGACACGGACGCCGGTGGTCTCTGATGTCGGCGTCGGTACAAACAGAGAGAAAGAAAGACTGAGAGAAAGGAGGAGGGGAGGAGGTGGGGGGGGTGGAAGGAGAGAAAGAAATGGCAATTGTTTCTTTCACTACATAAGAAGGGGGGGGTGGGGGGGGGTGTAGGCGAGAGGATTAGGTGATCCGGGGCATGTAGAAGAGGGCACTTGCGTTCCAGCGCCTTTGTTTGCTCGTAGGAGCGCTTGTTTACAAAGCGAGGATATTTGGGGTTGGGGGGGGTCGTGCTGCGGGGGTGGGCGGTTGGGGGCAGGGTGGCAGGTGGCGGCGGGGGGGGTTAGCTGGTGGGTGGTTGGGGTGAAGTGGGGGGGTCGTAGCTAGGAGGAGCATAGTGTCAGTAATTAGTGGTGTTTCACTACCAGACTTCTTTGGTGGTCTCTCTCTCTCTCTCTCTCTCTCTCTCTCTCTCTCTCTCTCTCTCTCTCCCTGTTTAAAAACCCCCAGCCTTGTAATCTCCCCGTGCCATCCACCCCCCACACAGTTACTCACTCACTCACTCACTCATTCATTCACTGACTCATTCATTCATTCATTCATTCATTCATTCATTCATTCACTCACTCA
>NC_140257.1:15575736-15593236 GCF_949987555.1 Borostomias antarcticus
ACCCTGTGAATCACACACTATTGTCATCGTGCATTCCGGACCCCAAAACTTTCATTGACATTTCTAAACAGGGATTTTTTAAATGTTGAATCAGCTATCTAGGGGGGATATGGTTCCATACATTGACATACGTTAAAGTGACATATAGATCTGTATTATGTTGTTCCAGTTGTTAGACCCTCTCTTTCTCCCAGTTCAACTTTAACCCCTTCATCACCTCTGACCTCCCAGACAGACTAGCTGATGAGATCTGGCGCTGCTTGTTTTGTTAAAAGGGTTTGTATATTTAGACAAAGGCCCAGTCCTGAGTCCCCTGCCTGTCTCCATGACCGTGTGTGTGCGCGCAAGCGTGTGTGTGTGTGTGTGTGTGTGTGTGCGTGCTAGTTGCAGAGACACGTGTGCATGCGTGCTCGTGTGCGTACGCTGTGTGTGTGTGTTTGTGTGTGTGCGCGCGCAGGCAGGCATATGTGCTGTGTGTGTGTGCGTGCATGCGTGCTAGTTAGCTAACAGGCCTAGCTAACCAGCTAGCCTGTGTGTTGGTGAGTGTTTAGTGTCAGTCCCCACCCCTGCAGGCCAAATGTGACAGATGCTTGTATTTTCCAGGCCTGGAGATCACATGTCAGCCCACAGATCGTATATCAGCTGTGCTTCTGGCCGGGCCCACAGGGGGGTGGGGGGGGGTTGTGGTGGGAGGGGGGGACTCTGGACTCTGGATTTTTGAGGCCTGGGCCAAATACTAATTGAAAATCCTTTCAAATACAGTGTCAGGCTGAGCCACACTAGCGGAACGCCACAAACGGGATAGACCCTCGAATCGTGAAGCCCGGGCCAGAAAAAAACAAACATCACATCACAAGTCCGGTACCACGCTTGATGTTTCCCCTTTACAACCCACCCCACTGGCGCCAGCGCATCGGTTCCAAGATCGGTGAGTCTCTCTCTCCCCGTTCTCCCTGAGGTACAGAACATACCTGTCTGCTTCCGCCGTTTCCCGCGCGCCCCCGACTTGCCCCCCTCCCCCGATGAAGACGGCGATGCTAGCTGGCAGCAGGCCGAGCGGCGGGCCTTCGGCGGTCCCTGTCGGCTACGTGCTGTGGTAAACCTCAGGGGACGTCACACAGACAGCGAGATATAAATACGGGTCCTTGGAGCGGCTCCCACTGGGGTCCGGGCTCGCTGCCAGGGGGGACCGGCGGAGGGGTGGCCGTCTTCCCCTCTCCGGCGAGGGCGGAGGAGGAGGTTTGAAACTGTGCTCTTCGATGTGCGGCGGGCGGCCCCGCCCGAGATGCGTCCTCTCGGGTCTCGCGGCGCCCCGCTCGAACCGGCGAAGTTGGGGGGGGGGGGGGGGGGACCATGGGGGTTCGGTCTCCGCGGGCGCCAACGCCGTTCCGACCCCGGGGGAGGCGGAGGGTCGGGCTCGGTCAAGTCGCACGCTTGGTTCGAAGTGTGTGTGTGTGTGTGTGTGTGTGTGCGTGCGTGCGTGCGTGCGTGTGTGTGGGGGGGGGGGGGGGGGGGTTTAGGGGTGGGTTGGGTAGATGGGTGGGTGGTTTCAGTGCCTGAGGGGCTGACCAGTGAGGGAGAGAGAGATAGGGGGGGAGAGAGAGAGGGGGGGGAGAGAGAGAGAGGGGGGGGGGAGGGGAAGAGAGAGAGAGGGAGAGGTGTTAGAGAGAGGGAGGGGGGGAGAGAGGAAGGCGGAGAGAGGGGGAGAGAGAGAGAGAGGAAGGGGGAGAGAGAGAGAGGGGGAGGAGAGGGGAGCCTGGACCACCCAAGTGGCAGAAAGCTGCATGTTTGCTACTGACCCCTACACATTAACGGAACACTTCCTCAATTTGTCTTCTGTGTTCTCCAGGCACAAACGAATTTCCTCCCTCCCTTTTTGCGCACTACCTAGACACTTACCCCCCCCCCCCCCCCACTACCCCCCCACCACCACACACACAGTCTTTTACTAGCTTGACTTATAGAACACTTGCTTATGCTACTTAACCGAGAGTGTGTGTGTGTGTAACCAGACAGGCCATGCAGGGGATAGTACCGCGAACTCTGACCTCTCGGTCGGTGACTTCACCCAGCTGGAGAGAGTATGATGATGATGATGGTTTCGGACGAAAAGGCTTCTACTCCACACTACGGATCAATTCAGCGCAGTGGAAGGAGATGGCGTCACGACAACTGAGATACGAGATGATGTGTGTGTGTGTGCGTGTGTGTGTGTGTGTGTGTGTGCGCGTGTGTGTGTGCGTGTGCTAGTTGCTGAGACACGTGTGCATACATGCTTGTGTGTGTACGCTGTAACACCAGTGTGCAAGTGTTTTTGTGTGTGTTACGACCCTCCAGAATACATAATTCCCATACACATAACAGTGTGTGTGTGTGTGTGTGTGTGTGTGTGTGTGCAGGCAGTGGTGTAGGACATCCCAGTTTACTAAACGAGTGAGAGGCTCAAACAGGATCATCATCACCCTAGCCCTCAGTAACCAGACCATAATAATAGAATAGTTTAGCCCTCAGTAACCAGACCAAAATAATATAACAGTTTGACACCCTGATGAAGGCCTGTTGGAGGCCCTATACGCGCTGGTGGTTTTTAAACATGATTTAGCCTTTTTAACTTCAGAAATCATATGTGGGTGCCTGGATATCCACTTCTTTCTACAAAATAATATACATTCTCTTTTAATTATGTTATTTTATGTATTGTTGAGAGAAGCTCGGTTGGTCATTTCTCTGCAGTGTGTCTCGTATGGGATGTGAATGATCTGTTTACATGGAGACCGCAGGAAGAGATGCACATGTTTGTGATGCTAAATAAAGCCAGACATACAGCCTTTCTTACACTCCTTTCTAATGACTGTGCACGTTTTTCATGTTTATGGGCAAATAAATAAACTCCCAATGCCTTTCATGAGTTTCCTGCAATGCCAATGTTCTCTCCTCAAGCCAATCACGTCGTCAGACGAACAGATCCATCTATGAACACGGAGAACCCACGTGCGAGGTTCTGGATGAACTATCAGGTTCTGATCTGCCTTCCCACCTGTCGGTCACGTCTCACAATGGCCCCTGCTACAAGAACACAAACAAAGACTAATAGAAAAGTGTATGTGTGCGTGTGTGTGTGCGTTTTGTCTGTGTGTATGTTTTCTCTTTAGCGGAACCATTCATGGCGTTGACAAAGGGAGAGAAATATATTATCATAATGAATGTGGTGTGCGGCGGTGGGTGGCAAGACTGTGTTTTCTCCCAGACCGATGCACAATGACTACATGTACACATCGCTCTGTCACAATCACACTTCTGCCTCACGAATATTTAAGAGAGTTTGGGGAAAACATTCGCAGAGCATGAAATCAGTACTGGTTGAAGCAGAGAGACTTATGCTCGTTCTTTGCCTGACTTGCAACAGAATGTAAGCATTCATCGATGTTCATAAATTACTTTTAATAACTTATGAATAGATTTTGTTTATGCATATTTCTGTGTAAATCATGTGTGTGTTTGGTCAAGTTGATTTAAACTAATGCGTGACATGTGCTGTTGTTGTTTTGTATTCATTTATTTTGGGGTTTCCCAAATATATATCTTAAGTATTGCCTATTGGTTGTGCTAATGTTGTTTTGAAATGTTTTTGTATTATTATTTGATCCTGGGTCTGTCTGGAAAAAAGATGTTGGTTATGTGAACGGAACATGGTCAAATAAAGATGAACATGTCCTTGTTCCATGATGTTTCCTGGGTGAATTGTATCACTAATATGTCCTCTCTTCAATTCATTCATGTTTCTTACAATGTCTTCCTAACTTTCAACTTCTATCCCTCTCTTTCATTCAGCTCTTTCCCTCCCTCTCTCTTTCTCTTTCTGCCTCTCTTCCTGTCCCTCTCTCCTTCGATCGCTCTTTCTCTTTTTCTACCTCTCTCCCCCATTCTCCTCCTATACCTCCTCTCTTTTTATACTCTACCTCTGTCTTTCTGTCTACCCCTCCCTCATCTCTCCATCCCTCTCTTTCTCTATATCCCTCCCTTTCTATCCTTCCCTATCTCTTTCTCTCTCTACCTCTCTCTCATCCCTCTCTCTTTCTCTCTACCCCTCTCTATATCCCTCTCTCTCTATATCCCTCTCTTTCTCTATCCCTCTCTTTCTCTATCCCTCTCTCTGTCTATCCCTCTCTTTCTGTCTATCCCTCTCTCTTTCTCTCTACCCCTCTTTCTATCCCTCTCTTTCTCTATCCCTCTCTTTCTCTATCCATCTCTCTTTCTCTCTATCCCTCTCTTTCTCTATCCCTCTCTCTGTCTATCCCTCTCTCTTTCTCTCTATCCCTCTCTCTATCCCTCTCTTTCTATCTACCCCTCTCTCTATCCCTCTCTTTCTCTATCCCTCTCTCTGTCTATCCCTCTCTCTCTCTACCCCTCTCTCTATCCCTCTCTTTCTATCCCCCCGTAGCCGTTATGAGAGAGAGAGAAGAGACGCCTGGTTCTGGTTCTGGTTCTAGTTCTGGTTCTGGGGGTCTTGTTCTCTGGTAAATAAACAGTGTGGCCCAGTGGAACCCGGCGGGTCTCAGCTGCCGGGTGACGGGTGAGTGGACGCGCGGTTCCGAGCCCCTGGCTTTGCACAAACAGAACCAGGAACTTGGGATAGCCTGGTTGGGGAGGGACGAGGGGGGGAGAGAGAGAGGGGAGGAAAGAAGGGGTGAGGAGGAAGGGAGGGAGGGAGGGAAGAGAGGGAGGGAGGGTAGTGTGAGGCCGGTTTATGTTTGGGGGCAGTGTGGCGGCAGATATCTGGACAACGCATGATCATCTCTGGGGTTTATTTATCCAAGGGTTCCAGACCCGGGTCCCAGACCTCCCTCAGTTTGTTAGGTTTGAGAGGGGCCCCCTGCCACACAGCCCAATTCCTCACATTCCACATTAGCTCCCACATCCAGCTGCCTGTTCCCCCACCAGCCTTGAGCCCGCGGCCGCTCCAACAAATTGGGAAACTAGTTGATCACTGCCACCCTGGTACATGATATCACAATGTGTGTGTGTGTGCTAAGCAGGTTGAGATACACCTATGCAATCCATCTCGACCTGTCCAAAAGTCTAAACCAGATTTCTTTATTACACATTTTGTTCCACCAGACTCTGAGGCAAACAGCACAAAATTAACACACTTTGTTTGGAGGATCATCTAAAAGTGTTCTTTAAAGACAAGCGTTCAACTAACTATCCACTAACCCTGATCTTTGACAGTAGTTCCCTGTGGAAATAGTTGAGGGATAGTGTATTGGTAGTTGCCGGCGCTCCGAATTAAAGTGTAGCAAAGTAAGAAAAGTGTCGTAAAGTGTTTGACGTTAGTCTGTGACAGAGAGGAAACCAACAGCTACCTGGGAACACGGGGCTTATTAGCCAAACTCCATTACATGTTTAAGGCTCTTTCTCACACACACACACACACACACACACACACACACACACACACACACGCACACACACACGCACACACACACACACACACACACACACACGCGAGGTTAACCTACAGCTGTCACTTCAGGACACACACACACAGCTGCTTGAGAAACTGCACAGTACAGTGGAATAACTTTGAATGTGTTGAATTAAACAGGCTTAGTTAGATAATTAACTGGATAGAGTCGAGGAAAGTTTGCCTCGAGAAATTTAAAGTGTGCCTTTCACAAACAGTGTTTTATAGTTGGACATTAAAACAGCCGTTTTTACACCTATTCCAAACGAACCCTCTGTTTACTGTGAAAAACATAAAGAAAAAAGTTAGGATTCACTTTTATTATGTGTAAGAAATCACATTTTTTTTGCTGTATCAATCTCGGGGTTATGAGAAGGAAAATTGCTGTATCAATAGATGGCATGTGTGCTTCTCCAAACCGAGCACGGAGAGAGGGAGAGAGAGAGAGCAGAGAGAGGGAGAGAGAGCAGAGCTGCAGTGTGTGTGCTGTGCTGAGTTTATTGAAAGAGTGCTTCTCACTGACGCCCCCTCGCCCCCCCCCCCCCCCCCCCCCCCCACCCTCGGGTTGAGGCAGCCTGGGTGGTCTCTCTCTCTCTCCACTTTGGTGAGCTGTTGCTTAGCAGCTAATAATAGGAGATGTTTGCAAAGTAATTTGCCTCTTCCTTGGCCAATGAGAACCGGAGCGCTTTTCCATCAAACCACCCTTTTCAGGATTTGCGGAGGGGCTAACTTCTCCAAATGTTACCGCTCCGGGATCAGACGCAGGCTTGAGAGATCTGCTCGCTACTTTCTACTACTTCGAAACGTTGTTTTATATAAGCTATCAGGACGAATGAAGACGACGGGATCTATACGGATTTGGGCGCATAATGTTGGGATGGAGTTGCGAGACTTTGGCTCAAAGGAAGATTAGAGGACATTCGTATTACTTTTACCTGGTGGATGCGCTCGTATTCTATCTTGGATTATTGTCGCTTTCGCTGAACTCGCATTGTTTCTTTCTATCCTCGCTCTGTGCTTGGTTTTCGGGTTTGGACTATGGCCTCGGAGCCCAGAGTCCCCGGGGCCGCTGTTTTTGGAGACTTACCCCCGCGTTATACGCGTTCCCCGCCGCCTATAAACTCAGATCTTCTACGGAGACCCAGTTATTGTCACGCTGCTTTCGCACTAAAACAGATTTCTAAGGTGACAGAATGCTTTCAGTGGAATATTCATATGTGCTTCATTCATCGTCTCTGTGATGTGAACGTGTGTTGCGGTCTGATTTGGGAGACTGTAGATTTTCTTCAAAGCGAGCTTTGTAAGGGGAATTTCAGGATATGTGTATCTTAAATGGGATGATAGTTATTTATCCACATTGTGAGTGAAATATTATAGGCGTAGTTGTATTATTATCGACCCAGCTACATCATTCCCATGCGTAGTCATTGTCACGACTTCATACTTAACCACACCGAGCGCCGACCTCAAACTTTGAATGAGAATAGGTTTCTCCATTCATTTTACAACCGCACAGTTGTTCGAGCGTGTTCTGGGATTTATTTTCCATTTCATTTCCTATGAAAAGACGCGTAGGCAGGATGAGACGCACGGTGTGTTTGAAAATGCGGTGGGTCTCGTAGAGGAATTCACTGATTAAGTTTTATCTACCATCTCTGGAGCGCATGAAGGCTTGGATGTGTGTCAGATTCGGCTGTGCAGAGGAACCACAACAGCGACCCAGGCTGCACAACTCACATTATTTGTAAAGGCAGAACATAGTGGGTGATCCGGAGGATATGTGGAAATGATAGACCGGCAGATAATCTGTTTATTATTGCCATTGCTAAACCCGATTTGGACTAGAAGAGAAAACAATCGCACATTAGCACTCGAATATACACACAACCTCTAGTCACCTTTCAAGTCACAGTTTAATCAGCTACAGGGAACTCGGTGACCGATATCTCGAAAGAGCATTATGGTAGCCTATGTTTTAATAGGGTAGGAGCTTCAGCTACCCATGGCTAAAGCCAATGTTAATGGAATGTAAATGGACTCTACCTTATCCAAATGCTGAGTTATTAGTCAGTCATACCATAGAAAATCAATTGTATCCCATAGATGTTACGGTTTAGGAACAGATTATTTAAACTGTGTTGTATTTGACTCTTTTACATGTAGGCCTAACCTTATTTGAACCATCAGCGTACTAGCCTAGCCTGTATGCTCCAATAGAAAACCAAACTATTCTAGCAAGGCCAGTCTGAAACTCGTATTTATTGATGTTTGATTCCAAAGCAAAGTATCTAATTGCAGAAGAACAGCATAGTGACTTGACTCTGATGATGTTCTCCAGTTAATCAGATTTATCAATGCATAACCGGTCACTCACACCCCAGCTGACCTGAACCGGGTTTGATTTTAGGTGATGGTTGAGGGTTACCAGATAGCATCCTCTTAGGGGAAGACTGCTATTTATTGGGGTCGTATACACTCTGCTTTGTCATGATATCACAGTGAAAGACAGGTTAGGTCATTCATTAGCATGTTAGATGTGTTAAATTTGCCTGTCCAAGATATTCCTCAGAAACAGTGCAAAGACCTTTTTTATTTACATTACACATTTCTGGAATCATGACACTGTAGTCGTCCCATGGTTAATACTGACTACGTTTTATATGCCGCACTGCCGTGCCATCCGCACAGACTCAGATGACATGTAACAACTGACCCCTCTCTCCCCCCAGGGCAAGGCTGTTGGTCAGAAGGCCCCTCTGTGGATCAGGGCACGGTTCCAGGCCCTCCTCTTCTCTCTGGGCTGTCACATCCAGAGGCATTGTGGGAAGGTTCTGTTCATCGGCCTGCTGGTGTTCGGGGCCCTGTCCGTGGGTCTCAGGGTGGCCTCCATCGAGACGGACATCGAGCAGCTATGGGTTGAAGGTGAGTCAGCTCGGCTCTGCTCTTTTATGGGGTGTGTGTTGGGTGTGTGTGGAGGTTGAATTTGGGGTCTGAGTTGGTTGAAAGGGGAGAGGGGTGACGCTCGGGGTCCGCTCCTTGATTATCTGCTCTAGATACAAATGTTTGGTTGGCTGACCGTCGATGGTGTAACCAGAAATGGACTTGATGTCCGCTGGGAAGTTTGCCTACAGACATTGGTGCCCCCCAACATTTGTTTTTGGAAGTGCTGGTCCCCAAATATTTGACGGTTGACCTCCAGAGGACATGTTAGATGGTCATTTCAACGGTCGCCAGGCGAGTAACCGAGTATCTCGTTTGCGTCGTAAACGTCTCGCTGTGTTGCCTGCAGATGAAGCACGGTTGCCCGTATGGCGATGCAGAGAGTTGGCTGAGAAAGATTAACAGCAAACAACTTCACACTAGCATTCTTCCTCCCCCTGCGCATGCAAGCCCTCTCTTGTTCCCCTCTCTCTCTCTCTCTCTCTCTCTCTCTCTCTCTCTCTCTCTCTCTGGCTGGCCTGTTATTGTTTGTGAGGGTTCCGTCCATGTTCGACGTTTATTTGACGTCCCCATCCCTTGCGTGCGTCCCTGTCCTGTCCGGGGTCTCTCTCTCTCTCTCTCTGCTTTTTTTTTTATGGCGAGGGGGGGGGGGGGGGTCAGGGGGGGGGGGCAGCGTTATTTGGTTTTCACACTGCCAAATTCCTCCTCAGCCCCCCAGGCCGCCAGCGTGCCGCTGATCCCTGCAGCAGATGGGCTGTGCGAATCGTTAGCCATCTTTGAGGCCCTGACCCCTCCCCCCCCCCACGTCCAACCCCCCTCCTCCTCTCTCCCTGTGTGGTCCTTAACTATTCTTGGATTCCATTCAACAAGAGGGCCAGCCCCCCCTCCCCCCCCCCCTCCTCCTTTTCCTACGAAGAAAAAAATAAGTGAATACAGCTGAAGTTTACCCACCTGTCTTGCACACTCTAAAAAGAGTCACAGCAGTTACACTATAAACACACTCGAGGTTTAAGGAAGAAGAAAAAAAAAAAGTATTGCGAGTTACTGGGTGTTTGTCCCTTCCCAAGGGCTTCTGGGTGATTGTCCCTTCCCAAGGGCTTCTGGGTGGGAACGGAGGCCTTGTCAGTTGTTGTCAATGAAAAGCTTGTGGTCTGGGGGTCGACTCTGTGTCAGGTTTTGGTGAGGCAAGAAGATTGTGAGATTTGACTCAGTCACCGAGTACGTTTGACTCAGTCACCGAGTAGATTTGTGGCCTGAGACTGAGTCACAAATTAAAGGAGATTTACGAGATGGCATCAGTTGACTTGTGAAAGTCATTGCGTCTCAATATAGTTGTTTACCCATGAGAAGTTCCGTCATTCAAACACATGAAACAATTGCTGGTTGTCCTGTAAGTGATGCTTAGTGTGATATAGACAGACTCTTGCCCCAGTGAGCTGGTGAAAAGGAGCGCTGTGCCTTTAAGAGGCAGTGGGCATGTTTCTAAAGTTTCTGGCTGCCTTGTTTCCCCCAATAGCCCATTGACAAAGCTGCTCACAGCTGAATAGAGAGTAAGTGGTTTGGTAACAAGGAGAGGTTAGTTCTCACACACACACACACACACACACACACACACACACACACACACACACACACACACACACACACACACACACACAGAAAGACATGCACAGAAAACTGTCTCTCAAACTCACATACACACACACACACACACAAACTATAATGTGCAGGATAGAAAGAAAGGTCGTAAAAGAAAGTAGTTGTAGTAGTAGTAGTGGTTATAGTAATCATAGTAGTAGTAGTAGTAGTAGTAGTAGTAGTAATAGCAGCAGTTTAGTAGTAGTAGTAGTAATAGTAGTAGTAGTAGTGGTGGTAGTAGTAGTAGTAGTGGTGGTAGTAGTAGTAGTAATATCAGTAGTAGTAGTACGAGTAGCAGCAGCAGTAGTAGTAGTAGTAGTGTAGTAATAGTAGTAGTAGTAGTAATAGTAGTAGTAGTATTAGCAGTAGCAGTAGTAGTAGTAGTAGTAGTACGAGTAGCAGCAGCAGTAGTAGTAGTAGTAGTAGTAGTAGTAGTAGTAGTAGTAGTAGTAGTTGTACAGTGTAGTAGTAGTAGTAGAAGTAGTAGTTGTAGTAGTTATGGTGGTGATGGTAGTAGTGGTAGTAGTATTAGTAGTAGAAGTAGTAGTTGTAACAGTAACAGTAGTAGTAGTAGTAGTAGTAGTAGTAATAATAATAATAATAATAATAATAATAATAATAGTGGTAGTAGCAGTAATATCAGTAGTAGTCGTAGTAGTTATATCAGTAGTAGTAGTAGTAGCTATTGATCCCTGTGGGGAAATTGCACTGGACTGAGAAGTTCTAGTTCTAGACGTTAGACGTTGCGAGTCCAAGAACAGGTTGGTGTCATCGAGGTGAAGCTCTTACTTCCAGACACGGAACACGGCAGCGGAATCTGAGCAAAGCTGCGGGATGCAGTGTTCAGTCACTCTCTCCGTGTGTTCGGCCTACGGGTCAGGTCAAGTTGTCTTTTACTGTGTGTGATAGGCTCAGAAGTCAGAACACGACATAGTTTCGCAGGATGCGCTATCAACATTTAAAGTATGGTGTCTAAAGTATGGTGTCCGTGTGTGTGTGTGTGTGTGTGTTCTCACCATTCTACCAGCTGTGAGCTTGGAGCATATGCTCTCCATCGTATATCTTGCGTCTGTCCCCCAGCCCCCATCCAAACATTGCGTTTGCCACCTACCTAGTCTCAATGGCCTGACTGCCTGCTTCCTGGCCTGTCTGTCTGCCTGTCTACCTGCTTACCTCCCTGTCTGTCTGCCTGTCTGCCTCTCTCCCTACCTGTCTGCCTGTCTCCCTGTCTGTCCCCCAGCCTGTCTGCCTGTCTCCCTGTCTGTCCCCCAGCCTGTCTCCCTGTCTGTCCCCCAGCATGTCTGCCTGTCTCCCTGTCTGTCCCCCAGCTTGTCTCCCTGCCTGGCCGCTAGCCTGTGAAGCCAGGGGACCACCAGGGTTTTTAATTGCTTCCTCCCTGCTGCACCACTGTGACGTGCTAACACTCCAGGCCAGAGGACAGCGACCAGAGACAGTTGGGAGAGTGTTAGTTTCTCAACCCCACAGAAACACTACTGAAGGACATCAGTGCCCTGGCCAGCCCTGGTTGGCAGCGCCAAAACATTGTCTGTTGTTGTTGTTGTTGTTGATGACAGACACCTACGGAGGAGAGCGGAGCAGGTTTTTGCCTGTCCGGTGTGACGGGTCGGTTGGTCCGGCTCGGTTCGCGCTGAAGGAGACGAAGCTCCGCCCTCCTGAACAGCATCACGTTTGTTCTTTCGGTGTTCATGTAGAGGATGGTTGCCTATTTATTTATTTATTTATTTATTTATTTATTTATTTATTTATTTATTTATTTATTTATTTATTTATTTATTTATTTATTTATTTATTTATTTATTTATTTATTTATTTATTTATTTATTTATTTATTTATTTATTCATTAATTTTAGCGTTTATTTGGCAGTGTACCAGAATTAGCCGAGAAGGCTAGTATTGATCTGTAGTAATGTTACTGTAGTACTCTAGTAGTAACAGTCTAACGTGGCATTGGCACGGCATGGGGAGGTCTACCCAGCAGCCCCGGCGGGCGAGCAGGGCGAGGGGCAGGGAGGATCTGGCCCGGCCTGCATTGTCTGCTAGGAGAAAGGAGGGTCCGTAGAGAGCCCTAGGAGGAGGAGGAGGAGGAGGAGGAGGAGGAGGAGGGGGGCAGGGGACCGCTAAGGGTGAAGGTTTTAGGGTGGTTTACACTTCAATGTTTTCCCATTCCCTATACAACAACAGTGTGGCCTCTCTCTCCAGACACATATGTCCCTCTCGGCACGACTGCAGCAGGGATATGGGAACAGGGGGTGAGGGGGGGTGTGGGGGGGTGGTGGGGGGGGGGCTTGGGGGGCTCCCGTTTGGTGCTTTCGAGCAGGGAAAATAAGTAATATTATTCCTGGAATTAAGATCAGTTAGCAAATAGCAGCTAGCTACACACTCTGTTGAAACAGTCGTTTAGATTTAAGACGTTTGAGTTTCCCCGAAAAGATGGCTAGTAAAAAAGGCAGCCTAATGAATGGGGCGCTTCAGAATGGGACAAGCTGGGTTTTTACATGTGCCGGGGCGTGCCGGGGCGCAGGTATGCGCCGGCGCACGAACCCAACTCATCCCTCCTGGCCTCGTCCGCCGGCGCTTGACAGACATGTACACACAGACAAGCTGTGCAAATACTGCAAAGTGACTTCGGGATATCTGTGCGTCAGGCCGGCCGCCGAGACCGGCCACCTCCGTATGTTTTCACACACACACACACACACACACAAAAAAGAGAGAGACTGTGATGTCGGGAGTGTGAGGCGGGCGAGAACATATACACACAGACCGGCGTGGACGACACAGCGGATGAGGGCGGGGGGGGGGGGGGGGGGGGTCGGACGATGTCCAGCGGCAGGCCCGGGTCCAGGCGAAAGCACAAGCCAGGCTTTGCTACGGAGGAAGGCTCAGTGGGGTGTGTGTGTGTGTGGGGGGGGGTTAGAAACATATGTGTATATATTTCTGTGTTTGGAGCAGTTCTCTAAACATAAATGGGCAGGTAAATGCTATAATTCATCAGAAAATACACAGCGGTCCAGAGCGGGGCCTCGCTACAAGAGAGGCCTCTATGAGGCATTATTGGAGGTGAATGGGGGGCAGTCGGCCCCCAGCTAGATAAATAAACGCTGAGTGCTGCGCCTCAGACCTCACCAGTGGAAAGAACAAACAGGCTTAAAGTCAACCTGGGTCAGTTCTAAATGTTTACTTCAACCCCCCACCCCTCATCTCCCCTTACCTCACTCCCCCCCGCCCCCCGAGACCACCTCCCAGCACACACACACATATACACTGTAACAACACACACTCACACACATGCATACACACATACAGACTGTAACAACACACACACACACACATGCATACACACATACAGACTGTAACAACACACACACATATACAATTTAACAACACACACTCACACTCACACACATGCATACACACACACATATACACTGTAACAACACACTCACACACATGCATACACAAACACACACTAACAACACACACACACACACACGCTGTAACAACACACACTCTCTCTCACACACGCACACACTCACACTGTAGCAACACACACTCACACATACACACATACTACAAACACACACACATACGCGCATGCACACACACACACACACACACGCGCCTCCCACCCTAGGAGTCGTGCAGCCCTCCAGAGCAGCCATATGAGCTGAATACAAACGTGCACAAATTCCTCTGTGAAAAGCTCACACAGTAGGAGTATTATTTAATCATGCATACGTTAGCAAAGTCACTTTAAACACATATTACTTACGTTGTGAATACTTACAGCAATCAACTTTAAAGTGTCACCTTTCTTTTACTTGAGTGTATCTTAGTATCCTGAGGTGAGCCTGAGGAAACTGCCGCTGATATCCCCCTTTACATGACCAGGGAAGACCTACAGGAGAACACACGTCTTTACATGACCAGGGAAGACCTACAGGAGAACACACGTCTTTACATGACCAGGGAAGACCTACAGGAGAACACACACGTCTTTACATGACCAGGGAAGACCTACAGGAGAACACACACGTCTTTACATGACCAGGGAAGACCTACAGGAGAACACACACGTCTTTACATGACTAGGGAAGACCTACAGAACACACACGTCTTTACATGACCAGGGAAGACCTACAGGAGGAGAACACACACGTCTTTACATGACCAGGGAAGACCTACAGGAGAACACACACGTCTTTACATGGCCAGGGAAGACCTACAGAACACACACGTCTTTACATGACCAGGGAAGACCTACAGGAGGAGAACACACACATGTCTCTGGAGTCCCCTCTCTCAAAAACACAGCTGTCAATGTCCTTCACTCTGACAGCGTTTATACCCGTCCTAAATAGAGTCTAATAGAGTCTTTTCTCTTTGGTCTCTAGTCTAGATAAAGAGACACCAGACACCTCCAGGGTAGTTAGTTTGGTCTCTAGATAAAGAGACACCAGTCACCTCCAGGGTAGAGTTAGTTTGGTCTCTAGTCTAGATAAAGAGACACCAGTCACCTCCAGGGTAGAGTTAGTTTGGTCTCTAGTCTAGATAAAGAGACACCAGTCACCTCCAGGGTAGAGTTTGCACTGTCTCCCTCTCTTTCTCCCTTTCCTTGAAAAAAAAAGAGAGAAAAACATTTTCTTGGTACCCGGGTGGAGAAGAAATGGTCCCTGGGCTCAATAAATTCATTTCTAGCCTGAATGAGACCAGCAACGTGGAAAGAGTTTGCCTTTCACGGCGGGATGAATGTATGTTTCAACCACACATTAGGCAGCATTAGCAGCCAGTGGACTGCCTAATGCCAGTATTTTTCACAGCAGCAGTACCGGGGGTGTTTAGCATAATTAGGAGAGGCTAGCCTATACACATGGAAATGGCCAGCGCCTAAATGCCAGCCGCACAGAAAATTTATGTCAATGCTAACACAAGTATCACATGTGAGTAGAATGTAACTGAAACAGAGTTGTTTTTTTGTCGTTCTTTTTTGTTTTTTCTCTCGACGGTTTTTTATTTTGTATTTTCTCATTGTTTTAAGCTCTAAAATTGGAAGTCGATTAGTCACCTTCGCTTTTTAGACTGGTGGACTTCTGTGTGCAATTCACACAAGTCTTCTTTGAATATGGGTGGGTGGGTGACACACACACACACACACACACTTTTGTTGTGAAAGTTCCCTTTTTTTATTTTTTTTTCTCTTGTTTGTTGGGAAAACATCTGAAAGAAATTCAGACGAGAATGACAAAAGCCTGTATAGAGCCTTCCCATCTGCTGCTACAGTGTGTGTGTGTGTGTGTGTGTGTGTGTGGGGTGGGCTGGGAGGGTCGGTTGGTATAGGATGGATGGGCTATTACTGAGAATGGCACCAGAACTGAAGCTTCATCTCAATACCACTTGTTGTGTTGTTGGGCCAAATCTGTGCCACAAACGGGTGACAAAGGAAGAGACTTTAAAAGACTCTGCTTTGTGTGTGTGTGTGTGTGCGCGCCACGGCCATGGCACATACATAGTGTATACAATCTGGTCTCTCTCCTGCATCTCCCTGAGGCAGGTCTCTCCTCTTCCTCCTCATCCTCCTCTTCCTCGCGGGGTTTTCCACAGAGCGGCGCGGCTTCTTTCACAGCCCCGAGCCGCCTCCTAATCCCACTAATCTGGACCTCAACACTTTGAAGGTGGCCTCCAGCTAGCGGAGGCCGGGGCCGGGGTTCAGATGGAGGCCGGTGGGGTTCGGGGACGGGAGGCCGAGGCTGTTTGTCAGCTCGCTGTCTCCGCCGTTCTGTTTGGTGATCGTTATAATCGGTTGAATTCTCACTTGATGACTTTCTGACTTTAACCGCGAAGCAAAGTTAGCTACTCCAGAACTTTTTTTTTTTCTTCTTCTAAGAATCTTGTCAGTCTGGTGTTTGGTGATTGGTTGAGCTGGGGGTCTGGGGCGTACATCTAGGGTGTGTGTGTGTGTGTGTGTGTGTGTGTGGCGGGGGTCTGGGTGGTAGGGACACGAGTGAGATTGGAGATGACAGGGTCCAGTGTAGCACTGACACACAGGACCAGGGGGTTCATCTCCATGGTTAATTACATGTCACTTTCCATACTGACCACACACACACACACACACACACCGGTTCTGATATGGCGTCTGTGTGGTTCCTAGTTGGGGGGCCCCATCTGAAACCTGCTACCCTCCCACTGGGTCTTAGCCTTAGCGCGTTAGCGTGTTAGCATAGCAGTGTTTTTTGAGTATAAAGACATGTTTTGTTGCCCTGCTCTCCCAACCAGTGCGGTTCTATCTGAGGACACCGACGCAGCGTTACAGCGTCACTCTCTCGACGAAAAACATAATTTGGAAAACTTTTATTGACTTCAGCCTCGGTCTCTCAGCGCGTCAAACACATGAAAGACACACATGCTCTCGTTCAGGGGTCCCACTTTTAAGACGGTTTCCCTACTTCTGGGGAGTCTGGTGGGAGTATCCGGGGCGCCTGTCTCTTTAAGACCGCTCGGAGCGGAGAGGAGAGGCCTCCATCTGGAGCTCGGCAGAGAGCTGAGGACGAGGGGGGAGGGCTGGGGTGCAGCCCGGGGAGGAGGAGGAGGGGGGAGGGCGGCGGGGGGGAGGGGGGGTAGCTGCCTGCCTGCCTGGGTGGTCCAGATGGGAGGAACAAGACACAAATAGCTATAATTTACTTCAGGAGCCCTGTAATTACAGCGCCAGAGATTGAAGCTCACTTCCTGTAGATGCCCCAATGCATTAAATATGAGAGCCCAACGTCTTCGTGTTCCAGCTCAACGTGTCGGTTTGTTTCTGACGGGATCCCGCGCGGGAGAACGTCGACCGTCGGCCATGTTGTGTTGAGGTGTGCGGCCGCCTCGTTGGGCGAGACAGGGGCAGGTTAGGGTCACGTTTTCGAACAGGAAGTCGGAGCTGCGAACAGTAGGTGGGTGGAAAAAACCTCGGCGGCCTCTCTTTAAAAACGCGGACGTCTCGGACGCGCGGAGGTCAGCGGGCCAAGGACGGTCGCCACGGAGACCGTGAGGAAAGTCTAGAGAGTCCACACCCCTATGTCCACACCTCCATGTCCACACCTCCATGTCCACACCTCCATGTCCAGACCCCCATGTCCAGACCTCCAAGTCTCGACCTCCATGTTTAACCTGATCTCACACTTCCAGAAGCCCAGCAGGACAGGAGACGAGACTGCGGTTTTATTTATTTTTTTCTCCCTCAATTAGAGCAGCCTCGTCTGGGTAAGGGGGAGGTGTAGAAAGAGGGAGGGAGGTAGAGAGAGAAAAAGAGAAACAGAGGGAGAGACAGATAGAGGGAGAGAGAGAGAGAGAGAGAGAAAGGGAGAGAGAGACAGAGAGGGAGAGAGAGAGAGAGGGAGAGAGAAAGAGAGAGAGGGAGAGACAGAGAGAGAGAGTGGGTGCAGAAATTGCTAGGC
>NC_140257.1:15595736-15604292 GCF_949987555.1 Borostomias antarcticus
ACTGACATGTATCGAGGTATGTTAGCTAACATGCTACTACTGACATGTATCGAGGTATGTTAGCTAACATGCTACTACTGACATGTATCGAGGTATGTTAGCTAACATGCTACTACTGACATGTATCGAGGTATGTTAGCTAACATGCTACTACTGACATGTATCGAGGTATGTTAGCTAACGTTACTACTGACATCTATCGAGGTATGTTAGCTAACATGTTACTAAATGTATCTAGATATATGTTAGCTAACATTCTTTCTTTGCGTTTTTCTTTCCTCAGATCATGGGATCTTAACAAGATCTGCTACAAATCAGGAGTCCCCATCATCGAAAACGTCATGATTGAAAGGGTGAGCTAAAACCACGCTTTCTCTCTGTGTATTCGGCCGTGTGTCACCATACCTGACTTCCTCATGTTCTAGCTTGTTGTCACATTATGAAGAAGTGTGTGTGTGTAGCCGTGGGAATTAATTCATTTGACAGTCTGATTGGCTACTGATAATAACGGTTTGATTGACTGTTGATAATCATCCTTCCAGATGATCGACAAGCTGTTCCCGTGCATGATCGTCACCCCCCTCGACTGCTTCTGGGAGGGGGCCAAGCTCCAGGGGGGGTCCGCCTACTTACCGTAAGTTCCCTGTTCCTTGCTCCTGGGTTGGGTTTATACTCGTCAGCTTCTGGGTTGAGAACCGTGTTAGAGGAACATTAGGGGGCCTTTCACAGAGAGCTTGGCCCAGCGATCTGCCTCATACCTGGGGTTCGGCAGGCGCCGGGTCCTGGGTCTCTGCTGACCCCCTGCTCCTCCTTCACCCTCCGTCCGTCGTAGTCCTTCCTACCCCCACCGTCTCCGTACCCAGGATGCTGGTCTAGTCCTGGTCAGATACAGTGGAGCGGGTCATAGGCTCAGTAATGTGTACACACGCCAGCCCACAGGTCCAGCAGCTGTTAGGACACCAGCTTCAGTCATCATCTATGCTTATCCTGTCATCACACAGCGCAGTAAGGGGAGATCACACCCACACACACACACACACACACCCCACACACACACACACCCCCCACACACACACACCTCCAAATCCCAGAATCCCCTCCACCCCCCAGCCCCAGGCATGAGGGAAACCCTGTTAGAAATGGGCCAGGGAGAGAGAGAGAGAGAGAGAGGGGGGGGGGAGGATGAGGAGGTGGCTGCTACGGGGTGGGTTGGTAAGAGGGGGAGTCGGGGGACAGCAGAGCCTTTGGGTCAGACAATGGTAAGCATTCTTTCAGTTTACGAGTGAGTGTCCATCAGTGCGGGGCCCCGGAGGGTGGGGGGGCGTGGGGGGGGTGGGGGGCGTGCTTTGTCAGGAGGGCCGGCAACACAGTGCATTCTCATGGTAATCTCTCCTCTCAGGCTCCGGGGCTGTAAGTTGTCCAACAAATAAAATAGGCAGTATTGAAGCTTCTCGCTGGCCCAAAGGGAGTTACAAGAAATTAACAGTGCGGTTTGGGGCATCTGAGCCCCCTTATTTCCCAGAGAAATTGACTCACGAACAAAAAGCGATATTTTAACGTGCTGCTGGTCTTTTTTTGGTCGCTTTTAAGAAAAACAATTGTATAGTTTTTTCTTTTCTTTTCTTGGTTTGTTTGTAAAAAAAAAAGAAAAAGAAAAAAAGAGTTGATTGCGTCTCCAAGCTGGAGGGAGATGAAACGAGAGAGCAGAGAGGAGAACCCTGGTCTTTGATGATCGCCATCCCTCTAAATCACAGAAAGTGTTGAAATACTCTCTCTGGAATCCTGTTGTTATTTATCGACCCCCCCACCCGCCCCCCCCTCCCCTCTGTTGTCTGAGCTGAAGGGAACTGGGGGTGGTCACCGAGGTTTCGGTACCCCAGACGCCTTCCACTTCAGTTCAGCCCGGCCTTTCAACGCAGAAAGAGGGAGAGAGAGAGAGAGAGAGAGAGGCAGAGAGGCAGAGAGAGCGGAAAAAAAAAAAACCCTGAGAGAACAAAGACCAGCAATCTATGGAAAAACAAAAGGGCCCAGGCTGGTTCACTCAAGCAAAAATAGCTGATAAAGGAGGCTCTCTTTGCGAGGCCGAGTAAAGGACGGCTGGTATGTGGGAATGAGAGAGGAGAGGTCGGGATTCTTCATGGATTTTCTCTTTCTCTCACCGCGTCTCTTTCTCTCTCTCTTAACAACTAAATCCTAAATTATTGGTGCTATGTGTGCTATTGACACATTTGTTTTAGTGCAGTTTTGTAAAAAAAAAATCTACAAAGGTCTGCAAGTAGTTTTTACGATCCCCCTGATAACTGATGACAGGAAAGACAGAAAGGGTGCTAAAATGGCATCTGTGGTTTCGTTGTTCATCAAACTCAGGCCCAGAGAACATGCTGGTCCACTGTGCAGGGGCCATGTCTGGTGGTGTGGTGCATTCTGGGTAATGCAGTAGGTCATATCGACGTCAGGAGGGCAGTCCTGCAAAGCACATAATGTTTCCTCTCCACAAGCACACTGGGCTAGCTAGCCATTAGCCGGGACCTAGCACTGCACCCAGTCCACCCTCTCCAGCTCTGAGCTGTCACCAGACACCAGAGCTTTATACCTCAGGCCACATAATTGCCCGCTCTTTGGGGCAAATTATAATTTTAGCCCGGGGAGGAGGAGGAGGGTTTCTGAGACAGGCCGCAGCGAAAAGCCTCAGGATTAGAGCCTTTGAAAGCTCTCTGTGAACATCACACCAGTGAACAGCGTGAGAGGCAATCAGGCCGGCCTCCCCAGCCCCTCCGGCACACACAACCTGCCCTCCCAGAGCCTTCCCTGGCCCACCAAACAGCCCCAGACCCTGCCCCTCTCCACAGCCCCGGCCTCGAACCCCGCCCCGGCCCCAGATTCGGCCATCCTTGCCTTATCAAGACGTCTGGGGGCCAGGAGTAATCGTTATGACTGGACGGACAGAGTTAGGAAGCGGGAGTGAGTGGCCTCTCACCACGTGGCTCTGGCGGGGTATTGTGGCTCCGTGTAACAGGATAATGAACGCTACTTTATGTGGAATCTGCTGCTAGCTTGCTAGCTAGCTACTAGCGTCACCAGAGGGAAGAGACTGGGCCCAGCAAGCGTCATCTGAGGCTAGCTAGCTGCTAGCATTACCAGAGGGAAGAGACTGGGCCCAGTCAGTGTTATCTGCGGCTAGCTAGCTGCTAGCATTACCAGAGGGAAGAGACTGAGCCCAGTCAGTGTCATCTGCGGCTAGCTAGCTGCTAGCATTAACAGAGTGAATGGGCTATGAAACCGAGCCCAGACAGTATTACCTGCAGCTAGCTAGCTGTTAGCATGAGTAATATGAATCAGAATCAGATTACTCATGCTAGCAGCTGAGTAAGGATAACAAGCCGAGCCCAGACAGCATTAGGAAGGGAGGGAGAGAAAGATTGATTAATGGAGGAAGGGAGGTTTGACAAAGAGGGTTAAGAATGGTGCTATTCCTGCACTAGGAGGAGAGGCCCGGAGAAATGCTACATTTAGTTACCAAACCACCTGAGTTGCGCCCTGGAGCTAACGGCTAACTTGTCCTTGTTTGTTGTTCGTTCTTCCAGGGGCATGCCGGACATCCAGTGGATGAACCTGGACCCGGTGAAGCTGATGGAGGAGCTGAGCCAGTTCACGTCGCTGGAGGGCTTCAGGGAGATGCTGGACAAGGCCCAGGTGGGACACGCCTACATGAACCGGCCCTGTCTCGACCCCACCGACCCCGACTGCCCCCTCAGCGCGCCCAACAAAGACCTGGGAGAGGTAAGGGCTGGAGTTACACACACACATGTGTACACAGACACGTACACATACGTACACACACACACACACACACACACACACACACACACACACACAACCCTCCACCTCCTAGTGTATTTTTGTGCCTGGGTTGTAAAAGCAGCATCTCTCCCCCCTGGCAGACCCCAGACATAGCCGGCCGACTCCAAGGCGGTTGTCACGGCTTCTCCAGGAAGTTCATGCACTGGCAGGAAGAACTCATCCTGGGAGGCAGGGTCAAGAACACCCAGGATGCACTGCAAAGGTGAGGAGGGGGGAAGGTGGGGGGGGGCAGGGTGCTGGGTGGGAGGGTATGCGAGGAATCCCGAGTGTGACTCCTAAGAATCCGACACGTCAAGAATGCGCGAGCCGTGGAGCGCGGGGTTCGGTTTCCCGCCGGATCAACCAATTAAACATGACGGACGGACGCCTTAAAGGGCCGGGAGACTCGTTGTTTGTGAACGGGACAAAAGTTCTCTGCTTTAGACACAAGAGGACAACGGCGTTCAAAAAACGTCATCTGAACGTACGGAAAAAAATTATAAAGTATTCAGGCTTGATGTTTTGAGGTCGAATGTGAACCCAGAGCAGCCGGTATGAGCAGGATGTGAGAGCTGAGTCAGAGCCCAGACAGGAGATCCCAGCTACGGCCGATCTGGGAGGAGAGAGAGGGGAATACACACACACACACACACACACACACACACACACTATGGCCATCACTCCTCCAACGCTACAAACAAACAAGCTACGGTGCTGCGTGAGTCATGACCATCCCATTCACATATTTAATACTACAACTCACCACGTTGGTGCCAAGATGCTTAGGAGCCATCTGGGTTTTCACTTGCCCCCCCCCCCCCACACACACTCATGCACACACACAGAACCAGGGTGTGGGTCCGTGCTCTCCGAACCAGCGAGCCAACAGCTGCCGTCTCAAACCCCTGCTCTCCACTCACAACCTTCGATTGCCTTCGGATTTATATCCCAAAAGACCCGTCTGCGCATCTCCTGTGTTGAGGAATTTAACCGTCTCTCTCTCTCTCTCAGCTGTGTCCTGATCTAACATGGCTGTGTGTTTCTGTGTGTGTGTGTGTGTGTGTGTGTGTGTGTGTGTGTGTGTGTGTGTGCGCAGTGCCGAGGCCCTCCAGACCATGTTCCTCCTGATGAGCCCCAAGCAGCTCTACGAGCACTTCAAGGACGACTACGAGATCCACGACATCAACTGGAACGAGGACAAGGCCACCGCCATCCTGGAGTCCTGGCAGAGGAAGTTCGTGGAGGTACGACGCACACACACACACACACACACACACACACACACACACACACACAGAGGACAGGGGGGCCAGCCATCCCACGTCCAGGGCTAGTTTGTGCTCTGGGTCTCCGGGCCGAGCCGGGCCGAGCCGAGCCGGGCCGGGCCGGACGGTCATCTGCCTGAATTCCATCAATCCTCAGCTGCCTAGTAAACGAGGCCGCCGACCCCCTGTCTCCCTTCCCGCCAGCCCTAGCCCCCCCCACCCACCCCCCCCCTCACGGGGCACAGCCCAGGACCACCGATGAGACCGCCTGTTATAGGAACAAGCTGTTTTTGTGATAGCTGACACCCACCAGCGGGGGGGTTGGGGGGCGATGTTGGAGAGGTCATACCTCCAGCAATGCCTGCTCACAGGAGAGAGGTGGAGGTATGGAGGTGTGGGTGGGGGGGGGGGGGGGGGGGGGGGGTTGACTGTAACGACAGCGTGGAGCAGGGGGTGTAGAGTTCCCCCCCAGGTTGTCCTCCATTCGTGGTGTGCTGATGGAAGAGCTCGCCGGCCCATGTGATCTCATTGGATCCCCCGTGACCCTCGACCCCTGGCATCTGTGGTCATTATTTCTCGCTTGTCAGCCTTCATAGGGGCGCGGGGGCCGACTCGTTTTGACTGTCGGGAGGCCAAAAATACAGGATGCCGGTGTGCGCGTGCGTGCGTGTGTGTGCGTGCGTGTGTGTGTGTGTGCGTGTGTGGAATGCAGTGTTTGTATTGACTGTCAAGGGCGCTGACTTGAAGAGTTACCTTGATTCACCCCCCCCAGGGCGCGGCCCGCCTAGTTGACCTCCCGCCCGCAATAAACAACCACATGAAAGAAACACTACGTGCATCGCTTTACCGGTCACGGCGCCCGCGCTCATTTGTGTGTCTCTCTCTCTCTCTCTCTCTCTTTCTCTCTCTCTCGCGCTGTTTGTCCCAGATGGTCCACCATAGCATCCCCCAGAACTCCAGCTCCAGCATCCACGCCTTCTCCACCACCACCCTCAACGACATCATGAAGTCCTTCTCCGACGTCAGTGTGATCAGGGTGGCTGGAGGCTATCTGCTCATGGTAAGAACCAGTACCTCAGCTAGAACCTAGTACCTAGTACCTACAGAGTATCTAGTACCTAGTTCCTTTTACCTAGTACACAGTACCTAGTACCTACTGAGTATCTAGTAGCTAGCACCTAGTGCCTATCTCCTAGCAGCTAGTGCCTAGTTCCTAGTACCTAGTACCTAGTATCTAGTACCTAGTATCTAGTACCTAGCGCCTAGGACCTAGTATCTAGCACCCAGTACCTACCTCGTACCTAATACTTAGTCGTAGACCTACAACATGTTCCAACAGAGGCACCTCTCTCATCTCCTCTCTCGTCTCCTCTCTCATCTCCTCTCTCGTCTCCTCTCTCGTCTCCTCTCTCGTCTCCTCTCCGCTAGCTGGCCTACGCCTGCGTGACCATGCTGCGCTGGGACTGTGCCAAGTCCCAGGGGGCCGTGGGGCTGGCGGGCGTCTTCCTGGTGGCGCTGTCGGTGGCCGCCGGACTGGGGCTGTGCTCCATGCTGGGCCTGTCTTTCAACGCCGCCACCACACAGGTAGGGCACACACACACATACACACACACACACACACACACACACCTGGACTAAATTACTCCCTACAACCCCACTACGCTTTACTACACAACAGACCACAGACTGTAGTGCTCCAGTCTTCCAGGACAAATAGGACCTCCTCACTGTGAAAGGGCTGGAGATGACAGATTGTGTGTGTGTGTGTGTGTGTGTGTGTGTGTGTGTGTGTGTGTGTGTGTGTGTGTGTGTGTGTGTGTGTGTGTGTGTGTGTGTGTGTGTGTGTGTGTGTGTGTGTGTGTGTGTGTGTGTGTGTGTGTGTGTGTGTGTGTGTGTGTGTGTGTGTGTGTGTGTGTGTGTGTGTGTGTGCGTGCGTGTGTGTGTGTCTCAGGTTCTGCCTTTCCTGGCATTGGGCATCGGTGTTGATGACATGTTCCTGTTGGCCCACTCCTTCACCGAGTCTGGCACCAACATCCCCTTCAAGGTAGGGCTACTCTACTCTACTCTACTCTACTCTACTCTACTCTACTCTGCTCTACTCTACTCTACTCTACTCTACTCTACTCTACTCTACTCTACTCTGCTCTGCTCTGCTCTACTCTACTCTACTCTGCTCTACTCTGCTCTACTCTACTCTACTCTACTCTACTCTACTCTGCTCTACTCTACTCTACTCTGCTCTGATCTGCTCTACTCTACTCTGCTCTGCTCTACTCTGCTCTGCTCTGCTCTGCTCTGCTCTACTCTACTCTACTCTGCTCTACTCTACTCTACTCTGCTCTGCTCTGCTCTACTCTGCTCTGCTCTACTCTACTCTACTCTACTCTACTCTACTCTACTCTGCTCTACTCTACTCTGCTCTGCTCTGCTCTGCTCTGCTCTACTCTGCTCTGCTCTGCTCTACTCTACTCTACTCTACTCTGCTCTGCTCTACTCTGCTCTACTCTACTCTACTCTACTCTACTTTACTCTGCTCTACTCTACTCTACTCTACTCTACTCTACTCTACTCTACTCTACTCTACTCTACTTTACTTTACTCTACTCTACTCTACTCTACTCTGCTCTGCTCTACTCTGCTCTGCTCTGCTCTGCTCTACTCTACTCTACTCTACTCTGTCTACTCTGCTCTACTCTACTCTGCTCTGCTCTACTCTGCTCTGCTCTACTCTGCTCTACTCTACTCTGTCTACTCTACTCTGTCTACTCTACTCTACTATACTCTACTCTGCTCTACTCTACTCTACTCTACTTGACACTTTTTTATACTACTTAATGATTGTACTCTGCTTGAGTTGTATTCTCCACTCTACTGTGTTCTGACCGGTTCCTGGCTGGGTTCTACTGTGTTCTGACCAGTTCCTGGCTGGGTTCTACTGTGTTCTGACCCGGTTCCTGGCTGGGTTCTACTGTGTTCTGACCGGTTCCTGGCTGGGTTCTACTATGTTCTGACCCGGTTCCTGGCTGGGTTCTACTGTGTTCTGACCGGTTCCTGGCTGGGTTCTACTGTGTTCTGACCCGGTTCCTGGCTGGGTTCTACTGTGTTCTGACCGGTTCCTGGCTGGGTTCTACTCTGTTCTGACCGGTTCCTGGCTGGGTTCTACTGTGTTCTGACCCGGTTCCTGGCTGGGTTCTACTGTGTTCTGACCCTGTTCCTGTCTGGGTTCTACTGTGTTCTGACCGGTTCCTGGCTGGGTTCTACTGTGTTCTGACCAGTTCCTGGCTGGGTTCTACTGTGTTCTGACCCGGTTCCTGGCTGGGTTCTACTGTGTTCTGACCGGTTCCTGGCTGGGTTCTACTATGTTCTGACCCGGTTCCTGGCTGGTTCTACTGTGTTCTGACCGGTTCCTGGCTGGGTTCTACTGTGTTCTGACCGGTTCCTGGCTGGGGGT
>NC_140257.1:15609492-15614492 GCF_949987555.1 Borostomias antarcticus
TAGGCCTACCTCAGACCAAAGACCCTGGTCTCTCTTCCCCTCAGATAGGCCTACCTCAGACCAAAGACCCTGGTCTCTCTTCCCCTCAGATAGGCCTACCTCAGACCAAAGTCCCTGGTCTCTCTTCCCCTCAGAGACCTCAGACCAAAGAGCCTGGTCTCTCTTCCCCTCAGAGACCTCAGACCAAAGTCCCTGGTCTCTCTTCCCCTCAGATACCTCAGACCAAAGTCCCTGGTCTCTCTTCCCCTCAGAGACCTCAGACCAAAGTCCCTGGTCTCTCTTCCCCTCAGAGACCTCAGACCAAAGACCCTGGTCTCTCTTCCCCTCAGAGACCTCAGACCAAAGTCCCTGGTCTCTCCTCTGACCAAAGTACCTGGTCTCTCCTCCCGCTCGGCCCTCGCCGCGGACAAACTGGACGCCTCTCTCCCATTCGCCCGTCCGCGCCTCCGCCGCTCCACGCTCGCCCGCTCGCCCGCTCTCCAAAACGGCGAGGAACACGGAGGGACGGCGCAGGAAGAAAGGAACCTGACCTGGAGACCCCACCCTCCCTCCCCCCCCCTCCCTCCCTCCCCTCGCCCCGCGCTCAGCAGGTCCGGTCCGGCCGCGGCGCAGGAAGCAGCAGGCAGGAAGAGGAGAGGTCTTCTCCTGGCAGCGCAGCGTAAACACAGGGGCGCCCCGCGCCGCCCCGCCCGCGGCCGGCTGTAACGGGAGCCCGATGAGGAGGGATATTAAGCCGTCGAGGGGAAAATGACATTAACAGCAGGAGCGCTGGGGAGGAGGAGGAGGAGGAGGAGGCTCAAGGGGCCAGGATGTTGCCTCTCTCTCTCTCTCTCTCTCTCTCTCTCTCTCTCTCTCTCTCACTCTCTGTCCCCCCCGACCCTCCTTCTATCCCTCTGCCTCCTCGCCCGGCAGACAGATTTGAGAGGGAGGGAGGAGGAGGAGGAGGAGGAGGAGGAGGAGGAGGGGGAGAGCGGGGTGTTTCTGACGTGTAGGATCTGCTGGCTAATGTAAACACGTCTCTCCAGGAAGCGGCGGTGCCGTTGTGATAGATGAGGGCTCCCCGAGGGGGACGGAGCCCAGGAGCGCCTCCACGCCTGACAGGACGCCAGGAGAGGGAGGGAGGGAGAGGGAGAGGGAGGAGAGGGAGAGAGAGAGGGGAGAGGGAGGGAGGGAGCGAGAGAGGGAGGGAGAGAGGGAGAGGGAGGGAGGAAGGGAGGGAGGGAGGGAGAGGGGGAGAAATACACGGAAGGGGAAATAGAATGAATAAGGGAAAGCAGGGCCACACACACACACAGCAGCTCTACAGTGTCCTTGTGTTGCCCGTTTAAAAGTTCTGTTTTTCCGACGTTTCAACCAAACTGTTCAAACATTGGGGGTATTAACATAACATTTATTTTCTTTTCAGCCTGACTCAGGCAGTGTGTGTGTGTGTGTGTGTGTGTGTGTGTGTGTGTGTGTGTGTGTGTGTGTACGTACGTGTGTGTTGTTCCAGGGTTTACTAAACCTCTTGTCTCTCTGTCTTATTTGTTTGTTCCAGATACTTCTTCGCCGTCCTCGCTATCCTGACCGTACTGGGCATGCTCAACGGCCTGGTCCTCCTGCCCGTGCTCCTGTCCCTCGTGGGCCCGCCCGCCGAGGTCACCCCCGCCGAGAACGCCAGCCGGCTGCCCACGCCATCGCCCGAGCCCCTCCCCCCGACCATGACCCGCCACGACGGCTACTACTCGGGGACCCGCCCCGCGCGCGGCGGCCGACAGCCGGCCTTCTCCGAGTCGTCGGACTCGGAGTACTACTCGGAGACCACCACCACCGCCGCCACCTCCACGTCGGGCCCGGGGGCGGAGGAAGAGGAGGAGGAGTACAAGTACTGCGACCGCGGCGGCGTCTACATCGGCGGCGCCCCCGCCGTCTCCGGCCCCGCCTCCCACATCCTGCTGGAGGCCAGCAAGAACCCCAGCTTCCCCAGACTCACGGTACGCCCCCCCCCCCCCCCCCCCCTCCGCCATGGAGTCGAGACACCGCTGGCACTTGTTTATTTGTTTAGGGATGTTTTAAGCGGCTCAAAGTATTTTGTTTTGAGTGCATGAGTACAACAATAAGCCCTTGATTAAAGCAGTGGGGTACGGTCCAGGTTCTAACCCTCTCCTGTCTCCATCCTGTCTCTCTCTTTCTCTCTCTCTCTCTCTCTCTCTCTCTCTCTCTCTCTCTCTCTTTCTCTCTCTCTAGGTGGTGAAGCCCTTCAAAGAGGGCCAGACCGCCGTCTCTCAGAAGGAACTCCTGAACGAAGCCCCGCCCGACGGCGCCCAGATCGCGCGCTGGGACAGCAAGCAGGAGACGGGGCCCCGGAGGGCCCAGCAGCAGCAGCATTTACCCAGCGACAGGCCTCAGGGCCCTGGGAGGACTAGTCACTGTGGCCCCAGGCCTCAGGCCCACAACGGGCCGCACCTCAGGAGGACTAACGGAGGCCCCGTCACCATGGTCACGGCCACGGCGTCGGTGACGGTGGCGGTGCTGCCCAACCTGCCGGGGGCGTACGAGGGCTACATGCACGACGGCTACGAGGACAGCGAGTCCGACGGCGCGCCCGAGGACACGCGGAGGACCTCGCCGACGTCCCACGGGGGGACGGCGGCGCCTCGGACCGCCGAAAGAGACTCTCTGGAGCTTCAGGACCTGGAGGCTGTACACAACCAACAGCAACAACAACAACAACAGCAGCATCATCGTCACCAGGGGAAACAGGTTCCAGGTGAGTCTCGGTGAAGTTAAAAAGTAGCTTCTTTTTTTTTTAAGTAGTCATTTAGAAAGAAAAAAAAAGTCGTTATTTTAAAAATAATATATATATTTTTTTTAAAGTCGTTATTTTCTTGTCTTACTGTTGGCACTTGCGCTCTCTGTGTAATCCTGAATGGTCGGTCTGACTCTCTTCCCTCTGTCCTCCAGGTGGTTCCAGGAACCAGGCAGCCAAAGATTGCTAGACTCTCCCCCCCCCTCCCCCACGCTGCCATCCCTGTTCTGGGATCAACTCTGGCTGCCTCTCCCCTCCCTCCATCCCTGGAGCCCGGACTGTCTCTCAGACCTGTACATAGACCTCACAGACTGTTCAAGAGGATTTATTATTAAAAAAAAGATATTAAAATTGTCTTGTTTTAAGAATATATAAATCTATGAGTATATATTTTAATACTAAAAAAGAGGGAAATGCTATTTAAAAGAGTACTGTATAATTTGAGTATTCTCTTGTGTAAAGGTTCAGATGTATACGATGATTTTTTTTTTTTTTTTTTTGTGGGGGGGGGGGGGTTGGGGAGGGGGGGGTCCTTGTTTTTGTATAGATGATGTGCTATATGTAAAAAGAATGGTCAGAGGTGAGATATTAAGATATTAGGTCTATGACAATACAAGGTCAGTGTTTGGTGTTTTGCTGCTACACTTCAAAAGAATTGAATTGATTTTGCCTTGAAAATATGCAGTAACCCCCCCCCCCCTTAGCCTGCTCGTCCTGGTCACGTCCATAAATCGAGCGAGCCGGTTGGCCCCAGTACCGAGCGAGCCGGTTGGCCCCAGTACCGAGCGAGCCGGTTGGCCCCAGTACCGAGCGAGCCGGTTGGCCCCAGCACCGTAGCTTGTTGTGAGTGTTGGGGCCTTAAGCCACGCCCACCCTCCGTCTCTCCCAACCCACTCACTGATTGCACTGTCCAAACACAAACTAGCTGGTGAGAAATACTGATTTTAACAATATCAACCATTGTGCCTTCATAACAACATATTACCAACCGTTTAATCAGATTTACAATAAGCACATTTTATATATTCCAAGGTGTAAAAGATGCTATCTGTTGTGTTTGTCTCCGTCGTATGCAGCCTGTGTAGATGTGGTATCTTATGTAGCGACTTGAGATCTGCTCTCACTGGTGATCGAGAGAGCCTACATGTCACCAGGACGTTTCTGTCACACGGCAGCGTGTCGGCGGGCAGCCGGTGTCCTGACCCGGGTGTGGTCCTGACCCGGGCGTGGTCCTGACCCGGGCGTGGTCCTGACCCGGGCGTGGTCCTGACCCGGGCGTGGTCCTGAGCGCCGGGGTGCTCCGCGGCTCCGTGTCCGTCCGCCGTCCTCGTCGGTTTGTTCTCGGCGGTCTACGTGTTGTTTTATTACTTGAAGGAGTTGTGATCAGGATGTGTTTTCGCTGAAGATTTCCTAAGCTGTACATTGGGTGAAGTTCACTTTATCAAGCAGCTTCATTTGGCAAAAAAAAGCATTGTTTACCCAGTTTTATTTCGAAAGGGAATTTTAATTCAAATGCAAAGGGATTTTTTTCTCTCTCTTTTACACTTTCTTTGGCTGCTTTAGGGGTTCTGGTAAACCTAACCACAACTCTGTGCAATTATTGACTACAGACTAGCTAGTGTGTTTCAAACAGGGCTTGGTGCCTTAATGCAGTGACATACTGCTCACAGTACATTCTCTCTCTCTCTCTCTCTCTCTATCTCTCTCTCTCCCTCTCTCTCTCTCCCTCTCTCTCTCTCTCTCTCTCTCGTTTCAGTGTAGGCCCCATACAAGCCAGCATTTCTGTGACTTTTTTTTTCTTTCTTTTACATATTGTATTATGGACAAAAGTTCACTCGCTCGTTCAGTATTGGTCACATCACTGCCAATTGAAATGCAGGGAAATATTATCTTTTTTTTTAAGTGGCAGCTTGTGATTCTTTTGTAAATAGCATTATGAAAGAAAAATTAAGTAGCTACTGTGCATTCTGGAAGAAAACATGGACACGTTTCTGAGAGAGAAAACCACCATTCAGTGTTTCAGTACAGAGATCCAGAGGTCGTAGGGGGGCTAGTTGGGCTAGGGGGGTCCTGCATAGGGGTCTAGTTCTATTTCAAATGTATGTCATGCCATATGAATTATTTATATTAAATTTTTATTTTTGTAGTTTGTACAGATGTTAGTCACTAGACTGAAGTTATATTTTTAAAGAGTAAATATATATTATATATA